>NC_081406.1:372547420-372847420 GCF_030272615.1 Cryptomeria japonica | reverse complement strand
GATCATAAAGAAGGCCTATCAGATCCTTCAACGCCACTTTGTGAAGGCTATCCAGAGGCAAGAAGGTAAGTTCCTAACAACTTAGTGTGATTTGGTTATTTTAATTATTGATTAGATTATGTGCTGATTCTTGAGTAGACATTCTAAATCTGTTGCTGGTTGAGGCAGTAGAAATCTGCTGTTTATGGTTTATTTTTGTGTATTTAGAGCTGGTGGATGTAACTCCTATATTGTATAGTATGTTTGAAGTACTGTTCTATGCCTTTCATTCATGTTCATAGAGGGGCTTGAAGCTCCTTAAGTTGGTCTGTTTGATTTGATTTACACAGCATAATTGCACTCAAATTTTATCCACTATTCCTTTTTTGTCACATAGGTGGAGAGGAAGTGTACAATTACTTGATTTGCTTTTCTTCAAAAATCTACTTATGAAGGTCATTATGTAGGAATGGGAATTGAATAGAATTCAAACTGTCATTTTTCCAACAACATTGAAATGCAAGCTGAGGCGTTATTGTACAGTCTCTCTATGAAAACTTTTTAGCTTTCTTGTCCCACTTTTCTTACTATAGCTTAATGATTGAAATTTTGTTTATAAGTACAGTGTTTAAACATACAGATAGAGTGGCAACTAATATTGTTGCCCTTTTCATCTCTCTTTCTTTACTTGGCTAGCTTTGTCTGGCTGAGAATGGAGGACTTCAATTATATGAATAAATTTAGTCAAAAGTTGCTTCACAAGTGAAAATATGGGCATTTATGGGTTCATAAATGCATTTTAATCCTAAATTTGATGCCATTAAAAAAACCTAGCATTAAAACTGAAATATAAAATGTCAATTGAGCAAAGGAGTGGACAGATGCTTGAGATAGAATTTGAAATTCTTCCAAAACAGAAATGTGTCCCCAAATTTCTAATCAAATCACCAGAAGGATGTGTGATTGCCCAATTTCACATGTCAAAACATGTCAAAATTGAATGTCTGCTTGATTTTTCTTTTGGCAAATTGTGGACAGGGGGTCCACTCCCTTATTTTAAGAATCCAAAAAACAGATCAAGAATAATTCAAATGGGTGTGCATCAAAATTACATATTCATCATTCTCCTCATTTCTTTGATGATCTTAAGGTCATATTATGCATTTCTTTTAATGGAGTTTTCTTCCTTTTGACCTCCGTCCATTTGTGTTCAGAATTAGATGAGGAATCCATGCCAGAGCATTGATCCCTTTTCAAAATTTCACCTCAACCAATGGCAGTAGGAGACCCAACAGGCACAATTGAGGAAAAACAATTTTTTGATCGTATGTCAGTCATCGCGCTGAAATTTACCTAGCCACAACATGAGTTAAAAACTCTCCTAATTTTAAGGGAAGGCTCCCCCTTTCCTACTATTACAAACTAACTATAACATATAAACACTAATCTAACTTGGGTGGAACAACATCCTTTTCTCTTTTCAGAAAAGAAACTGCAACTAAAGTAACAAATCTAGAAATTTAAGAAATTTCAAGAACTACAAAGATGCTTATATGAAAGGAAGCAAAGTTTTCATGAAAGCGCAAAGTCTTCCATCACTTCCTCGGGACGGGAATATAGAAGCAAAGCTCAAAGTCTTCATTTGTCTATTGTCCTATCTACTTTCTAGAATGAATAATATGATAACAATGTACAACTTCCAACAACTCAAAGTCTGTTGATATGGTGCACCTCTAAATTACTATAACTAGGAGTAACCACAAGCACAAAGTCTTATAATCTCTCTCTATTATGAACACTTAGCTACGATAATTTTATCCTCAATATTTGTAGCACAAAGTCTACAAGAAATCAGATTAAAGCTCTTTTCAACAACTTCACTAGAATCTCAAATACATACAAACAAGTATATCATTGTGACATAAAACACAATAGCTCAATATTTGTAGCACAAAGTCTACAAGAAATCAGATTAAAGCTCTTTTCAACAACTTCACTAGAATCTCAAATACATACAAACAAGTATATCATTGTGACATAAAACACAATAGATATATGAACAAGGCCTCAACACAAAGTCTAACCCAAATGCCTTCTTTGTATTGTTTGAGAATTCAATTTACAAGTATAAAACACAAAGTCTTTATTGCTGTAAATTTCTGCAGAGTTTTCTTGCTTGCTAAAAAGAGATAAATTACATAGAGCACCCTCATATATATATATATAGGAGAGGGGCTGAGAGCAAAAAGTGAGAGAAGTCCAACCAAGACTTTTCCACAACCACTATAACTAACTATGACTTATTCCAAATTACAGTCCTATTTTCTTTCAACTTGTAATTTGTTTACATGTAATTACAAGTTACAAGAATGCAAGTAATGTGACTACTTGCAATTACAATTTTTCATATTACATGTAATTTGTCAAAGGGAAATTACAAATGCATATAATTGAAACTTCAATTTACAAGTATAAAACACAAAGTTTTTATTGCTGTAAATTTCTGCAGAGTTTTCTTGCTTGCTAAAAAGAGAGAAATTACATAGAGCACCCTCATATATATATATAGGAGAGGGGCTGAGAGCAAAAAGTGAGAGAAGTCCAACCAACTAAGACTTTTTCCACAACCACTATAACTAACTATGACTTATTCCAAATTACAGTCCTGTTGTCTTTCAACTTGTAATTTGTTTACATGTAATTACAAGTTACAAGAATGCAAGTAATGTGACTACTTGCAATTACAATTTTTGACATTACATGTAATTTGTCAAAGGGAAATTACAAATGCATAATTGAAACTAATCTAAGTGTCCGAGACACGACTCTATTTACATCATCCTCTGTCTAAGAGGTCTTCATGCTGCTACAAGATGCTAGAAATTGAAGTATTTGAGATCAGTGAAGGTATTTGTTCAGGAACATCAACTTGCATCATTTGACCATGAATGGTAATGACAGTGACTTTATGAGGATCAACCATTGAACTTGAAGATAATGAAGATTCTTTATTGGCCATTGTGATAGTGAAAGTCACTTCTTTTTAGCACCTAACACTACTACAATGCTTTGTAACAATGCATTCCTCTCTTGCATTACTCCATTTGTCAAGTTCTCTCTCATCACGACATTGACCTCTATATTTAGTAAAGGAAAGAAAATATTCTCAATGGTGAGACTAGAACTGTCATCCTTGATTTTAGATAGGACTTGACTTAACCACTTTTCTTTGCTTCATGGTTCATGCCATTTCGATCCTCTTTGTGCATATGACATTGTACTCTTACCAGTTTACATTATTATTGTCATCAACATATGACAACACTGGCTTTTGCTCACTATCTTTACATACATTAAGACCCCTTGCAATCGGTTTTTGGAAGGTGATCTGCAAGTGTGAAATGAAACAAGATTGCAAGGTGAATATAAGCTTGCAATTGGGTCTCTAGGACCCGACTGCAAGTGGATACACTTCAAAATGCTTATGCAATATGGGCTTGCAAGTGGGTCTTGAAATCTCGATTGTAAGTGAAAGGCAATGAGAAAAATCATGAAGGAAGACCATGCTTGCAATTGGGGTTTCAAGACTCGATTGCAAGTAAAATGCAAAGGCAAAACAAGGGCAAGTAATCACAACTTGCAAGAGAAAGATAAATACCTTCATACTTGCAATCAAGACCCGATTGCAAGTAAAATGCAAAGGCAAAACAAGGGCTTGCAATCAGGTTAAAACCTGATTGCAAGTAATCACAACTTGCAAGAGAAATATAAATACCTTCATACTTGCAATCAAGTTTCTAAGACCCTACTGCAAGTAACTTTATTTCATGTCCTTGTAAAGCGAACTTCACTTGTAATCGGGTTTTGGGAACTCGATTGCAAGTGCACAAATACTTTATAAAAACAAGTTTACTTGTAATCAGGTTTCTAGGACCCTAGTGCAAGTTGTAATTGGGTTTCTAAGACCCTACTGCAAGTAAAGTTAACTTGCAATGATTTTAAAAAGTTCCTACTTACAATGACAACAAAAAGTTCCTACTTGCAATGAGGAACTCAAAACCCGAAATTGAACAAAATGCTACGACAATGAAAGCAAAAACCAACTAAAACTAGGACAACGATGAAAAGCACACCCACTGATGATTTGACATTAACAAATATGAGTTTTAAACCTCGTAAAACATGTCTTAGAGAAGAAAAATACGAATTGAGTAAAAATTTGTAGGGGTTGTCTATTTTTGAAAATTCAAAAATTGAGACAACAGAGAGTAGTTGGAATAGCAGTGGCAAACTTCTCATTTGGAAGAATAATATAGTGGTGGGATTCAGCCCCATTCCACCAAGTAAGTTGTGCTTGTACATAGGAATGCTTACTGTTGCATCGGGAAGTAAGGTGATCTGTTGATAAACAAAACCTGCACCTGGATGGAATTTTTATCATAGTCTATTGGCTGCCTCCAGTACCTATTACCAACCTTCAGCGAAGTCTCGGTAGGAAGGCCTTTTGATAGATCCATTTCAACGCAAAGACGTGTACAAATGGAACATTCGTAATTGATAGTTTCTTCTCATATGCTTTGATACTTCCCTAGACTATTGCCAATGGCTTCCAAACACTCGATCTCCCAAAATTGTAAGGGGAGATAGGTAGATGTACCCAGAGAAATCCAAAGGAGAATATCTTAGTTTGAGGGTCGAAAGATGGGAATCATGACTTAATGCATAGAAAGTCCTTGCAGAAAAACTAGGGTCTTGCATTGAGAACCAGATCCTTGTCTTCCTTAGACTCAAATTCCAAGATGAAAAACCCCCTGGCATAGGGGTAGATGCTAATTTCATCCATCATATATTCTTTCCACGTATCATTGATCTAGTTATGGAGATCACGCAAACTTGGCCAAGTTCTCATAAATCTACATATCAGGGCATTATTTTGTAGAAATTCTTCTCTACTGATGATAAAACTGCCAACATTTACCTTTGGAACTGAATCTGAAAGTAGAACTTAAATAGGGGGGTTTAGATTTCTAGATGTGCATGGGGAAGAATGCCCTTTTGGAGAAAAACTATGAGGCAAGTTGGGTGGATGGGTAGGTTTGCCCTCCTTGTGAACACCTTGGCATAGAGCCGCCTGAAAATCTAAATGGCTTTTGGACGACTGCTTGTGAGAAAAGGCAACAACACTCTCTTTGGACTAGGTTTTGAGTTAGGGCTTCCAACTTGATGGCATGGATTCGAAGCAGGAGGTGACATTTGCTTAAACTTCCTAACATTTTTGGAGTGCGTGGCAGAGGGCTCCTGCCTAAATGATGTCAAAGAATTCTCTATAATTGGCCTAGCATTGCAACATGTCTTGACATGCTTATGTGGAGAAACCTGCATGTAGGCAGGTGAGGAAACCCTCAAATCCGGATCGGGACTTTAAGTGCAATTAGGCGATTGCAGGGTAGAACTCTGCTCACGACGTGAGGGGGAAGCGACGAACTCTAGATGCATTTTGATCCACAATAGCCACACACATATTGCCATTACTTAGCATAGACACCTTGAATGAAGAAGTGGATGAGACGAAAACACCATTACCCTCACACAAACCAATAGAGACGTGATCACACATTAGTCCTGGTAGATTTAGAAGATGCGCATAGAGGAGCAAAGTGAGACATTTCAATTATTCTTTTGGTGGAGTATTTTGGGATAAATAGAACAATAGTCAAAATGAATGTTTTCTTGATTTACATTATGTGCACTATAAATATTGTTTCAAAACTTAAAAATCAAATGCCAAAAGTTGTACTTTAGAATGTGCTTTTTTAATCTGGCACTATGTTCTAGTCTAAGTCACAAAATATGGTGATTTTCATGGGTGACGTTCGAATTTAATCGAATTTCAAACTTTTATAAAAAAATCGTTTAAATTTGTCCGTAAATTCGGCAACTGCTGGGTCACGGGTGTCTGCAGAAACGTTCGTGTAAAATTCGTATGGCAGAAATGTTAGCATTTTTTAGGGTATATCTGTCGAGGTTTTGACGGATTTCTCAGAGGTTTGAAGGTCGCCGAATATTCCCCCCGCTCAGCCACGTCTGTCCGTTTTGAGGGTTTTTTGCTCTTTTTGTTTGTCGCGTGACTGAAGGTATATGTTCATGCCTACCATTGAAGCTATTTTTTCGTGCTTTGTGAGTGTGAACCCCTACCCCGTCACCGCTGTTTCCCACGCAGTGCCGCCATCGAAGCTCTTTGTCCCTCGCAGACTTGACTGGTAATGCTTTCAACGCAAGAAGGCATATTAAATTTACTTTTGTGATTTTGGTTCTTAAGATTTCATATTAAATGTATGTCATTTTAATTATTAATATTAAATAGATTAAATTTTCATATTAAATTTATGTCATTTTAATTTTCTTATTATTATTAAATAGATTTAGATTTATCGATTATATTAGCATTTTTATTTTAAATAAAAATATTATATATTTAAGTTAATATTTCACATTAAATGTATTTTATTTTAATTTACTTATTAATATTAAATAGATTAAAGATTTCATATTATATATATGTTATTTTAATTTACTCATTATTATTAAATAGATTTAGATTTATTTATTGTTTTATCATTTTTATTTATATTGAATAAAAATATTAAATATTTAAAAATAATAGTAATTTATATAAGACGAATTTAATCCAATTTTTTTTTTTCGAATTCTTCCAGGTCGAATTTCATCCGAATTTCATGGCTGTCGAATTCGAATTCGAATTCGAACCTTGTGACTTAGGTTCTAGTTATAGGGTTCTATTTATTTGCTTTCAATGGTCTCTGCATCAATCATAGGTTGTGACTGATTGCAGCATAAATTTTCTAAGTGCTTTCCCCTTCCTCTGAAGTCACACGCTTTTATTTAAAAAACAACCATTATGCGAACTTGAAATTGCTTTCCCCTACCTCTGCAATTATATGCCTTTATTCTAAACAAATCGGCCATTTCAAGTTTAGAACTTGGTTCTATTTTGATTTTTTTATTATTATCTTGTCTAGTTCTCATACATTTTTCAGTGGAGCTGTTGTTTGGGTTTGTAATTTTTTGAGTTGATGTTACTGTATTCACATGCACATTCACATTTAGCTTTAATTACCAATGCCTTATTTAACTCAATGTAAAGTTGATTTCAATTTAAAGCTATGTTACTGAAAGGGCCTGGAAGTTGGGCATTATTGGGTGAGTCAAACTGGAATCGGATGTGGGTTCACATAGCGTTTGGTTTGGAGAGGTTGGATTTTCCTGGAAATGTTGCAGCTCAAAGCCAGGGGATTTCGATGTTGAAACTTGATTTGGTGAATCCAAAATGAATCAAAATGATTCCAAAAGTCAGCGAAGGATTCAAAGTGTTTTTTTTAAAAACTTTTTGACCACAAAACCCTATATGACTATTGCAGGAACGCTAAACACTAAACTCATCAATTTTACGTGCACATTTACCTATTTCGTTTATTTTATATGTATTTTGTGGATTTCACATATTTCATGTGTATATTGTTTGTATTTAAGTGGAAAGGTCAGTTATCAGTCATGCATGTCTGAGCGAGGGCATTTTGAGGTTGAAAACTCACCTGATCTCATTGCATTTGAATATTTTATTCTCTATTGGGATTGGCAGATTTATTTCAGAGTCATGAGGGCACTGAGAGTCTGAGTGGGAAGTCTGCATATTATATTCAGTCTTTATGAGTCTTGCCGTATAAGTTAAGGAAAAATGAAAACTGGAAAACATTTATAACGGAGAACAATTAGCATAAACCCTTTTTATAACATGAATCAGTAAAATATTAACTTATTTTATGTTGCCCTCTTAATAACAACTTTCCTTTACCCGTGTTTGCTATAATATTAGTTCTATGGAATAACCTTATATATTTTAAACTTTTAATACATAATGTTAAAGTACTATATGTAATATATAGTACTTTAAAATTATGTGCAAATATTTATAATTTTTATATATATTATAACGTTTTAGTTTTATGTATAGATATTAAATATTTTAAATATATTAATTAGTATATTATATTTCAAACTTTTAATATTTATAGGAGTTCTGTTTACCAGATGCAATTTTTTGTGGATATATAGATTTTTATTTGTTTTTTGTATGGACATATCTAGTCCCCCATAATTTTTTTTGCTGGACTGGCATATTATACCAATGCACCCATACCCATTCCTGTCCCCAATTCTGGTTTGATAACTTAGATTTAAAGTGAAAAATATAAGAGTATCAATAGGAGATCATCACATTATAATGAAAATTCGGAACTGTTCACGAAAAGGGTATACTATAGTGGGTAGTAGACTAGTGAGGCATTACAAGCATTTTGCTTCTTTTGCTTAGGGTCCCATATGAATGTGAAGGTAGGGACTTAATTAAGACAGGTACATTCTTGTAGTCTTCTGTAATTTCCCTACTAGTTAGAGATCACTGTCTTGCAAAATAGTTTGTTAGAATACAACAGACATATATATATATATATAACTAGTCTAAATTGCAATCTAACTTTAAAATACTTAATTAACATAATCATAATTTTTATCTAATAAAAAGGATACGAATGCCATATGAAAGTATGTCCTTAGGCAGCCGTGAAGCTCGCCTTCTTGGAACCCATCTTGGTTCCAAGCCCTCTAGGAAGTCGAAGGTGAATTCGATTCCTGTCTTGGGTGTAACCTCTTACACCCAAGCCATCTAAGGAAGACCCTATGTCCATTCCTTGCCTTGGGTGATGCATCCCATCATCCAAGTCCTCAGAGGGGACCGGCCAGATCCGTCTCTTCTTGGTTGAACTTACTCAACCAAGCCATACATATGCATATCAATGTTCGTTATATACTGCCCTAGGGATTATCATAATCCCTCCCTTAGACTAAGGGAGTTTCCTCCCTATAACCTCCATCATGTGATTACATTTATAATACATTTTTTTTGCATTCTTATTACTATTTCCCTATTCCATAACCCACATGTACATAGTCCTGAATTAACATGTATTCATTACATATACTCATAAAAATGATCATTAACCAATATTCACATGTATTTCTTAACATACATTCCTACTATCCTGATATGTATTTACTATTTGTGTTTATACGCATTCCTTAACATTTAAGAACCCTTCATTACATATGCATTCAGCAAGTTCTTTATTTATATTTATTAATATATATATATATTAAACTATTCCTATATTTATTAATATATATATATTAAATATCATTGCTTATTTTTATACATACATCTAAGACTTCTTACCTGTTTGCCTGCAATCTGGTCTGTAGTGCCTCCGCCTTCTTTCCACTTTTCTCCTTTTACCTCCTTCCTTCCCCTGACCCCTGCGGATTGTCTGGGTTTAATACCTGTGGAGGGGAGTGGTCGTGTTCCTCCACGGGCACCCTTCCGTGGGAAGGGATGTGATGGCCCGCAGCCTAAGCTGCGACTACCGTCACACCACTTCCCTTCCGAAGGAAGGGGTGTGATGGTAGTCGCAGCCTGGGCTGCGGCTTCCCGTCCCACCACTTCCCCCCGGGGGGGGGGTCCCTCCTAATTCTATTTACTTATTTTTAATGTAAAAAATACATTAATTATTAATTTATTAAAAAAAACGATTCCTAGTTCAATGTAAGTATATTTATTATTTAATAAATTACATTAACTATTAATTATTAAATATCAATATACTTTAAACATATTAACTATATTAAATCAATTGAATATAAATATAATTAATTAATTCTTTTCTAATGATTTATTAGTATTATTTCCTCAATAGTGTATTAACACTATTACCTCATTTAATAATTGATTTTATTATTATTTGTGTTAAAAGGGCTTATATCATGTGGTGAGGTAGGGATATCACATCTTCCTATTTGTAATGATAATTCTCATCTTTTGCTTTACATCTTTTTGTTGTAGATACCTTTCTATTCTAGAATAAAAGCCTACTGAAAGACTTGTTTTAATGGAAGGGTTAAAAAAATTGACTACCAATGTGCCTTTCATAGGAAAATCTTCTAGCAGCATTAAAAAGAATATTTTTACTCTCAATGTAATATTGCTGTGTTTGGCTGGAAAAACTTTAAACAATAGTGTATACTCAACAATCTAACTAATATGTATCTTAGTTCAAGTCTCTAATGAATTGTGTTTATGCTAATTTTGGCATACCAAGGGAACAATGAGATTCGATTTTCTTTGCTGCTCATCAAGGATATCATGCCGAACTCTTATTCTAGTAATGCATAGCTAAAGATTAAAATTTCATGTGTCATATCATCTTATATACGATATAGTTTTTCAGTCTTTCATAAATCTAAGAACGTTATATAAATTTGAGACAATCGTTCAGTTACACAAGTTACAGAATTGTCTAAGTTAATGAGATATACAAGAATCACACAAAAACCTAAAAAGTAATGCCCTTCCAATCTCAAGAGAATATAAAGACATTTTTGTTTTTAGGGAAATAAGAATAGTTTACTAAATGTTTCCCAGGGACTGGGCAAGTAGATAAATATAAAAACAATTAGCTTGAGACTTAAAGAGACAAACCAAGATACATCAACAAATTTCTTGAAAATTAGTGATGTTTTTTAGGTGATTAGGTAGCAATTATATAACTTAAACCCCTAAATGATAATTAGAAGTGAAGGAAGCACAACCAACCGTGTAATCACTAACCTTAACAAAGACTTGTAACTCATCACATCAACTATAATACAGTGAACATAAACAGCCATTGACTTAAGAACTCAAGAAAATTCTTCATCAACCTTTCAATTTCCACTAGGAATTGGTCCAGCCATTAATGTGGTTTGTAAGATGACTCATCCAAGTAATCATTAAATCATTCTGTTCTTGTAACAAAGAACACAATAGTTGTAAAGTCAATTGTTCACCTTTCTCTCCAGAAAGTAAATATCAATAGAGAGGAAATTAATCGAAGCTTTAATTTCAACAGTCAAATGCTTGACCTTAGAGGTAATGGAATCCCAAAAAAATCAATGCTCTTCCTGCATGGGGAGGTTTAACCATTGCACCTCAATCTTAGTAAATTAATTTTCACTTTGCAAACTGAGTCTTGAATCTCTGTAGTGTTTGCCTCATTGCAATCATGTGAGCATCCATTTGAGCGTGGTAAGGGTTAGCCGAAAAACCCATGTGTTCCATAAGAGTATAGACATGCCTAAATGGATGGCTTGTGCAGTTGTGGAATGTTGCATTTTCCCTTTTGGGTGCAATTAAGCCTCTTTTTGGAATTTTCTTTTCATTACAAATATAAATTTAGGCAATTATTAGAAGCATAGTTCAAAAACTCAGATTTGACAAAAACTTGGCAGTCCAAACATCTGAGATAAATACATAAAATAAACTTAATAGTGCATGGAAAGCATAAGGAATGACTTTAGAGATTACATAAGTCCACTTTGATTATCAATTTGTATGAATCAAAAAATTACATATGTCATACATGTTGGAGGCTCAAAAATCAAAATTTCAAATATTGTACAGCTACAATCTGCAATTCTTCTTCCCCCTCTTACTTTTATTGAGCCTCAAATCAGAAAACAAATCTAAATCCTCCTTAGGAGTTACTGAATCCTCTAGTGTGTCATTTTCTAGTGCTTCCATTGTTGCTACTTCTTTCTCCAATTTAGCAAGATCTTCGTCATTGAATGTAATGTCCCCTTATGGGTTTAGGGACATCTCCTTCCCCACTTCTTAAATACTGATAGTAATAACATGTTTTAGACTATACGTATACTAATTGCTTATGTATTATGAATATATATATGAAATTAAGTATGACTGTCATACATATTGCAGTCCATATTAATATTACTATTTATTCTGCATAAGAACATTATTGGGCTTCATATATTAAGCATACTTATTAAACACATCCCCATGCATACCACCAAGAACAAGGATGTTACTGCCTGTAACTTAATAACAGTTCTGATCTGATTTGATCCATGGTGATCTTACTAGATGCTTTTGATTCCTTTCCTTTATATCTCTCAATGTGAGGGAGAGGTCACTCCTCTTCATCATGTATATCCTTTGGCAAGAGATACACCCTTTCACCATTAGCACCCTTTGAAAGAGTGTAACTCTTCATTGTTTCTGCCCTTTGAAAGGGACACAACCTCTCATAATCAGATCTGCACTTATCATTTAAATCAGATCTGCACTTCTCATTTCCAAATTATTCCCCCTCTCAAATGAGGTTCTCTTCTCCCTTTTATATCTCATTGTTGAGGGAGTCACAACCTTTCCTTTCATTTCTTTTGACTTTTCATTAGCTTAATTAATTTTTAATTAATCATAGTTAATTATATTTAATTATTTTACTTTATATTTTAATTTAATTTTAAATATTTTAATTTTATTATTATCATTTATTATTGAATTTTATTTCAAAGTGGGGACATTACATTGAATATAATATCCACATCTTCAGCAATTGAATTTGGATATGTATCGATGTCATCCAAGTTGATAATATCATATGGAAGTTGAAGATGAAAATGAGAACCTCCTCAAGACATGGAAGTTGATCCCTACCCTGAGTCTTAGAGGGAGATTATTGAGATACAAGAAGACAATGAACCAACTGAACCATTGGACCCCACCGATGGTCCTAGAGATATTATAGTGAACCGAAAGAGGCCACTATGGTCAAAGAAAAACAATGGAAGAAGTTGAAAAATTTGCTGCTCCCAAAGGTACCTTTAGAGAAAGCAAAAGACCACACAAATTCTCTAACTACGTGGCATTAATGAGCAACATTATTGATTCAGAACCTACTACAGTTGAAGAAGCAGAAAAACAACAAGTATGGAAGGATGCAATGATTGAAGAATACCAATCCATCATGAAAAATGGCGTTTGGGACATTGTACCAAGACCCAAGGAGAATTTAGTTGTTTCTTCAAAATGGTTATTCAAAATAAAACATGCAGCAGATGGTAGCATTGAAAAATACAAAGCCAGATTCGTAGCCAGAGGATTCTCACAAAAGGAGGGCATTGACTATGAGGAAACATTTGCACTTGTAGCCTGTTATACATCTATTCGAACCATCATTGCAATTGCTGCAGCTAAGAAATGGAAATTACATCAAATGGATGTAAAAACTGCATTCTTAAATGGAATGATTGAAGAAGAAGTTTATATCGAACAACCTGAAGGTTTTATAGTTTATGAAAATGATACACATGTATGCAGGCTAAAGAAATCTCTCTACGGTCTTAAACAAGCTCCCCGAGCCTGGTATGAGAGAATTGATCGTTATCTATTAAGCTTAGGATTTAGTAAAAGTGATGCTGATTCAAATCTATATCTTAAAATAGTTAATGGTGAAGCTCCGATTCTAGTTCTCTATGTGGATGATTTATTCCTTATCGGTGAAGAGCATCGATCATCAAATGTAAGAAAGAATTAGCATCAGAATTCGAAATGAAGGATGTAGGTGCTATGCATTACTTTCTAGGATTGGAGATATGGAAAAAGTCTAATGAAATTCTTCTCAGTCAAGGAAAGTACACTATCGACATCTTGAAAAGATTCGACATGCTAGATTGCAAATCTATGTCAACTCCCATGGAGACCAATCTAAGGAAGTTAAGAGAATCAACACCTAATTCAGATCTTGTAGACCCTACTTTGTACAGACAATTAATTGGATCCTTGATGTATCTTGTAAACACAAGGCCTGACATGTGTTATGTTGTAAGTGCACTCAGTCAATTCATGAATGAACCAAGGTGTATACACCTAGTTGCAGCCAAACACATATTAAGATATCTGCGAGGTTTAATTGGTTATGGATTGAAGTATTCACGCAATGTGGATCTAAATCTGCAAGGTTTCTCCGACTCAGATTGGGCTGGAAGTGTAATTGACCGGAAAAGCACTTCCAGTTGTTGCTTCAATTTAGGATCTGTTGTTGTCTCCTGGTGTAGTAGGAAACAATCCTCTGTAGCACTTAGCACAACTGAAGCAGAGTATATAGCAGCATGTATGGCAGCTCGAGAAGCAGTGTGGCTAAGAAAGCTTCTAGCTGGATTATTTGGTGAACCTGTAAGTCCTACAACTATCCACTGTGACAATCAAAGCTGTGTAAAGCTTTCTATAAATCCTGTGTTCCATGACAGGACAAAACATGTTGAAATCCAGTATCACTACATAAGAGACATGGTTCAAAGGAATGCTATTCAACTCAAGTACATTAGAACTGATGAACAGATAGTCAACATTCTCACCAAGCCTCTTTCTAGAGAAAAATTTGTGTACTTTCGAGACAAGCTTGGGGTTGTGGAGAATGAAGCTATTGCTGAGAGGGAGTTCTCTCATCTGTAAATCCTCGAGGTATGAACATGTTTCTTTCCTTCTTCCTTGTCATGTTGAGTGAGTCCATGACAACCCTGGTTGCAAAAGTCATGTTGAGAGAGTCCATGACATGTCATAGTTAAGGTCATGTTGAGAGAGTCCATGACAAGCCATGTTGAGAGATTCCTTGGCTAAACTCATTGTGTTGAGAGATTCCGCAATTGAGCACTTAAGCATTACATCATATTGAGTGATTCCATGATGAACATCATGTTGAGTGAGTCCTTGATGAATCAGAGTCTAATCTTGATTTCACCATGTTGAGTGATTCCATGGTAAATCATGAATATGAAGTGTTGCCTTACTTTTATCTACATAGATAAAGAGGGAGTGTTAATTCCTAAATTATCTTATGAAGATAAAACAAATGTCAAATTGGCCTAATCGGCCTTTGACATTTGTAGTTTATAATTACTTAATTTCTTATATACTTTATTGTTTAAATCAGCTATTAACTTAACAAATGACTATTGTTTATTTATCTAATTCATATTAGTAATTATTTAAATTGTCTATCTATATTTATCTAGTTTCATTTATATAACTAGCGGAGTTTAATTAAAATGATTCATAAATGAATCGGTTTATGTAAACCCGATTTATTTATGAGTCGGTTGGGATTGCAACCTTTGGAGAAGTCACGTCTTCCCATCACTATTATATTTATCTCATTGCGGCTGTAGATGATTTTAATTTAAGGCTGCACATCTGGAAGACTATCAAAATATCATGTATATCAACACGTACTTCTCAGATTAATAAGACAGTGATATTGTGTGCAGATCAGACAGTTCCCAGATCAATTGAACTTTGATATTGAAGATATAATCATCGAATCATTTGCTGACCGAAGTTCAGTGAATCCGTCCCTGAATAATCTTATATATAAGAAGTCGATTGTCTCCTTCAGTCAGGCTCATACATAATACATAAAGATTGATATCTATACATACTGGAGATTGTCAGACTCAGATTATTAGAAGAAATATACAGCAGTCTAAAGTTGTCAGATACTAACAGCAGTCCAAATACAATACATATATATATTAATTGAACTTGTATCAAGACAATTCATATTAAATCTATGTTATGCTATGTTCCATCTTTAAATTTGTAAAAAATACCTTTTGTATAAATCTGATACAATTATACTGTGTAAATTTGATTAAAACTTACACATCCAAGTCCTTGTCTCAAACTATTTCCTGCTCAAGCACATCGGAGACTGTGACGAAGACCTTGTCTTGGATAACTTTGATTGTTTCTTCTATTTTGACACCATCAATCTTCATCTTCTCCACGACTTGTCCTCTGGCCACCAAGACGTGATACCATGTGTTGAAGTCATATGATGTCCTAGCATCAATTACATTTCTATTGACTAAGTTTGGTCTAAGGATTCCTTTCAGCACCTTTAAACATGTGATTGTCTTCTCTTGAACAATTTGAAAATCTTCCCAGAACTCAACTATGCTCTGGATTTCATATATGAATGAAGAGAACGGACCATAGATTTGTGCCAATTCTTCCACAAATTTGATGGCTTTGTCTGCAACTTCTGCAATCCAATCCTTGGCTTCTTTGGCTGCTATCTTCATTCCTTCAAAGCTCTCAACTGATTCTTGTGGAAGAGCCAAAGGTGGAGTGACTGTTGCCTCTTCTCTTCTAATAGGGTTTATCAAATGTCAGATATAATCCTTCAATTGTACTACACGAGATCCTGTGCCATCTTAATGGATTAAGGAATATTTCTTGGCCTTCTTCTTTTCCACGGGTCGGTTCAATTTGCCTAAGAACTTTGCTAAATCGTCCACTGGTTGGACTTCTATATTATCTTTCTTTTACATTCTTTCTATTAACCAATTTATTACCGTTGGCTGTTCAATGCTATCACCTTCTTCATTTCCTTCATTTCCTTCATCTTCTTCATTTCCCCTGAGAGTAGAAATCATTCCTTCCGGAAAATCTCCTTCCAAGATATCAACTTTAATATTTTCCAATTCCTCATCCATTATTGTCACTAGATTATCAAGGCTATCAAGAACAACTTGCTGCTGGATTAGTTTTTCATTTTGGTTCTTCACATATTGGAGGAGGAATTCCCATCTCAATTTGTAGATTGTCTGCAACTGGAGCTTTGTTCCTATCTGTGGATGAGCCAACTTTTCAACCATAGAAGTGTTGGTAGAGGCAGATGCATTGTTTGTTCTCTACTTGTGTATAATTTCCTCATTTGAAGTCCTCTTTCTTCTTGGCCTTAGTGAACTCTTTGTTGTATCCTTCCTTTTCCTAGAATTTCCACTTTCTGGTTTCTCAGCATCGTGAGTCATTTCATCCTCATCAGAAGAACAAGAATCCATGCTTCCTATTAAATTATAGGTGAAGGCAGTAGTCTTCTCCTTCAATTTGTGAGTTTGTTGATCCGCCCACCACTTAGTGTATTTCATGACTAGGCTCATTAATGTATCCAAATCTGAAAACTCAGGTTCAGACCAATCTGTTGCAGGAAGAGGTTTATCTTTTTCTTCTTCATATTGTGGCTGGGTAAAATCTCCACCATCTTCCAGTTGATCAGGTATGGGGAAAAGCTCAATTGCTTTGATCATACCCACTAATATCCTGGACCACAATCTCCTTCTTGTTTCATACTCATTAGCCACATTAGCCCGGTAATCCTCAAGATGAACTTTGTGTTTATACTTTTTTTGTTTACCATCCCAATATGGTGATGGGGATCAAAGTTGTACCTTGATCAATAGAAGGAGAATGGGTACCATTGCATTTCCACATTTGTCTTATTAGTTGCATGTGCTAATGTACATGATTCTAACATCTTTCCAACGAAAAGGGGAAAAACAATTCGAACCTTTTTCTTGCCTCTTTGGATTTTTTCATATGTGTTGAGTTGTTTGATGACTTCTAGCAGTATCATCTTATTTGTAGGATATCTTGGAAGTTTGTATGGGCATCCTGTAAATCCTTGGACCCTCAGGTATGTGAATCTGGGGAATTGAATATACCAAGATCCAAACTTGCCTATTAATTCCTTGGCCTCCTATGTCAATCATTGATGAGTGCCTCGATATATCCTGGTGATGTATATTAGGAATGCATCGGTGATTCTTTTGAAATGGGATTTCTCTTGTATATGCAATTGCGGATAACAATCATATGCTTTGAATTGACCATCCTTGTTTCCCTCAACGCCTTTGCAAACCAATCCCTTATATTTGTAACATCTTGGCAGCATGTAAATTATGTAGGAACTCAAGTAAAAAGACAATGTGTGCTCTATGTTCTTAGCTGCTCACCTATGCTATTACTAATTATTTGCTTCCAATTTATCATCTTGACACCGAAAGTGACCTCATGGATGAAGTAGAACATCCAAGGCTCGAATGGGGAGGCTTGAGGGCTTATCGTGACTCTGTTTAGCAATAGGATGTGGTCTCCATAGTCTTCTTTGAAATTTGTTCAGAAAGGTTTCTTAGGCATTTTGGTATAACGAGCCCTTGGCTTTTGCAACCACTGCTTGTTGATTATTTAAGCACAAGAGTTAGGTTTCGCTTAAAAAATTCTTAAGGTCTCCTCTTTGGTTTTGTATATGGTGGAATGGTAAGCTGGAATGCCAAATGCTTCTTTGATGGCCATTTCTCCAAGGTAGGCCAACACTTTGCCATTAGGTGCCACAACTTGTCTCTCCTGGATGTTGTAATGTTTGGCACATTCTACTATCAACTCATTGCATTGCATAGTTGGTGGAAATCCAGTTGCTTGGACAATACCATTTCGCATTATTTTGTGTGCTAAGGGTAAAGGAAAGCATACATCGAGCCTGTACATTCTTTTCTTGAAGTCATTGAGGTCAACATTGCCAAGGTTGGTATCTCCAACCTTCTTCCATTTTGTCACAATCGTGGACTCCAGTTGTGGTCCTTTGTTATTGAACTTCATTTGCACTTTTCTGTAAATTCCTCCTTGAGTTGACATCTACCACCTAAAAAACATGAAAAATTTCTAAGTTAAAAAAAATAGGGGGGTTGGATGTTTGTTTCCAGCCTGGAGTGCAAAGTTTGATGGAATTTCAAAGGATAATTCTGATTTAACTAATGAAATTTTAGAAATTGTAACTAAAAATCAGACTTAGTGAAATTTTGGAAATTTAAATTAAGTCAATTTTGGAAATATAAATTAAGTCTGTGAGATTTCTGCCTCCAAATCCGCATAAAATGTAAAAAGCAAGATGATCTTGAGTAAAAATCTGAAGAATCTGAAATGAAAGTTCTCTTGCAAATTTGGAAAATTAGAAATTCAGAGTGAAAGTTGTCTTGAAGTTTGAAAGAATTGGGAATTTTGAATGAAAATCTGACTTCAATCCTTAATAAACTTGTGAATTTTGATGAAATTCCTTAAATTTCTTTAAGGAATTGCTTTCAACTTTGTCTCCAAGTGTAGAAATTGGCCTAAAATTCTCCTAGAAGTTGTCTTGTACCTGCAATTTACTTCCAAATTTGCCTTGAAAATTAGAAATTTTTTTTTCCTAAGCTTCAACTTTCAACCTTGAGAATTGACTTGTGAGTAAATGAAATGCCAATGCTCATATTTATAAAGATGTCGAACTCTTGCTTTGTTTTATTTTTTTGTTTTTGGAAACGAATCTATTCTTGTTTTGAACACCAAGTCAAACCTTCTCTTGCTTTCTTGTTTTCATGATCTCAATGGCGATCTCTTGTGCTTTCTTCTAGAACCTTCTCTTTGTGGCAAACTTTATCTTGATTCAAATTTTTCACATTTATTAACACACGACCAATCTTTTATCCACCTTGGGCGGACTTCATGCTTGTTTGAGGAATTTTTCCTATGTATAGAGGGTGGACTTCATGCTTGTTCAAGGATATCCTTGATGCTAGGGGCGAACATCATGTGAACTTGTGGATTTTCTTAATGTCTAGGTGGACTTTTCTCTGGATCAAGGAATTTTTTCATGTCTAGGCAGACTTTGCTCTTGGTTGGGGATATTCCTCACTAGGGTGGACGTGGCACTTGGATGGGAATTTTTCTTGATGCATGGAGGGCAGACTTGGTATCACAACACGGAATTCTTCCATGCATAGGGAGGACTTGGCTTGGAAACAAGGAATTCCTCCATGCATACGACGAACTTCATGTGAACAAGGAATTTCCCATGCCTAGGGCAGACTTGCCTTGAGGTCAACGAATTTTCCCTAAGTTGGAGCAGACTTTGCTTGGAATTGAGCATTCTTGGTAGAAACTCCATACTTAGCCATTTTCCTGTGATCTTTCATTAGCATTCCTGACATTATCCTCTGGATTTGAAGGTGGTTCCATATCTGGTTCGTGCTAGATGAATTTTCTTGGCTTGACACATCCTCTAACTTTGTAACTACTTGTGATCTCGGTAAAAGCAAAAAAACAACTTTCTATTTTTAGAAAAAGCAAAACAAAAAAGCAAGTTCCTGGATTGGCCCCAAAATGCCAAAAATGAAAAAACAAAAAGTAGAAAAAAACAACTTTCCAAAAAAATAGGAAGTTGTCAGAATTGACTCGAGAAAATTGTGTTTTTACTCCTTAGACTTGTTTGAGCACATTTGTAGCAATAGAACTTTCTTTTGATCATTCTTTCTTCTTATTGATTTGATGAATCTTTTAAATTTGAAAAAACTTGACTCACTTGCGAAGGCAAGAGACTGGAGACAAAACCTAAGACGCCAAAACACTACCCTATAAAGCAAAAACAAGGGGTCCCCATTTGCAATGGGGCGATGCGTGATTACATCATAGTAGTTCCCCGCTCCCCTTGGCAGAATTATTAAGTTCAATATTGATGGTCTAGCCAAAGGTAGTCCTAGGTCTTTTAAAGTAGGACATGTTTTCAGAAATGACAAATACAACCATTACTCATTATTTTGATTGATGTGGGAATTGAAACTAACAATGTGGCAGAGGCAATGCCTTTGTTGAAAGGTGTTCAAATGGTTTAGGGGATGGAAGAGATTGATGGTCAAGGGTGTTCTTAAATCTTGATAAATGCCAAGACAATTGGAAGCATCTCATCTTGGAAGCCCAAGGTATCATGGATGAATCCATATGGCTATCAAAGAAATTGGAATATGTCATCTTCTCCCATTTTAAAAGGGTTGGTAATAAAGATTTGATACGGTAACTAGCATTTGAATTGAACTAATGCAAAAGACTGGTGTGCCTTACAAATTTTGGGAAGTGAAGTTCTTTGATAGCCTTGACAAATTAGTCATCGACAATGCTAAATCCCCCTTAATTCCTACACCTCCCCATGATCCCCTATTTCCCCTTTTGTCAAATATCTCGCATTGACATTAGTTATCTCTTTTAAGGATGAAAGGAATGTTTTATGATTAATGATTTTTAGGAAATATGACTCAATTGTATGATTCGATGGGAATCTATTACAAGCCTAGATGTAGGTGATTGCAGAAGCTTATGAAAGTTAAATGCTAACATAAATATAGTGTAGAATCCAAATAACAACTACAATCCAGTATTGAGAATGTGGAAAGACTAAAATGAATTTGATTGATTAATAAAGGAAACTACATACAATTTGTAGACTTTGGGAGAACTAGTTGGAAAGGCAATTTTACCAAAGAAGTTGAACTAGTCACAAGTGAACAAGTAGTGGACTCAACATGAAGCATAGTAAAGTCAAGTGAGCTCAACTTAATGTGAAGTGCTCATTATTTTTGAATCTACTGTAATGTCCCCTTCTCCGCAGTGATTAGTTCAGTGGTCCATTGGCCTATTCCGGAGACCCGTAGGCTATTTGGAAAGAGAATTAGGGTTTCCAACCTTTGTGGAGTTCTACATGAGCTTTTTAGGGTTTGTCAGGAGGGAATTCTTCAGTTCTGCTTATGGTTTCCTTCTGGGTTTTCCATGAACTCCAGGGTGGCATAACATGCATTTGATTCTTTGGTGAAGTCAGAACTTACTATTTTTAGTAAGTTAGGGTTTGGCTGTTTGGTTGATGCAGTTCTACTGAGCTTTCCAAGCTCTTTCTCTGGGTGTGAAGATTATGTTTTTCAGAGCAATATTTCTCGACTTACTATTTTTAGTAAGTGGCTGTGTTGAGCATTTCTATTTTTAGCAGTCTCGGATAGGGTCTTGACTCAGCACAGTTTAGTAATCTTTATCGCACAACTTCATCCTTGATTTTGGTATTAATCAGTATTGGAGTTATAAGTTATTTAATTAAATATTAATTCCTTATCCTAAGGTTTGATATTTAATTATTTTTATTACTGATTAATTGTGTTGTGGGGCAACTTAGGAAAAATATCTATCTGTCAGCAATATTGTTATTTTCCTAAGTGAATGGCATTAAAAAAGGTGGCGTTTAGAAAGATGAAATATTTCATGTTTTTATTATTTTATATTGCAAAGTTGTCACCTAGGAAAAAGTTCGAACTTTGCCTAGGGAATTTGGGAAAATTAATGCCATGTCTAGGGGAGGCTATGACATGAAATGAAATTGAATTTCAATGTTTTTGGGCACCATTTGCATTTGAATTTCAGAGGGAAAAATCTATAAATACAGGTGCTTGGCCTCTCATTTGGTATCAAATGAATTTGCATCGTTATGCTGCCGAATTGGCGATTGAAAATTTGAGCTTCGAAGTGTGGCTTCCTAGCTAAGTCTCAGTTTCGTACTTGCAAGATAGTACCTAGCTGTGTCCATGTATTCCGAGTGCTGTTGGTGAGTGAGTTGTAGATTGTGGAATGTTTTATTTGAGATTGGAGTGTTTTCTGGTTGCTGGTCGCGGGATTGCTGAAAGTGTATTTTGCTCACACCACTTGGCCAGGCGATTCCATCATTCTGGGTACCGGCTCATCCTTCCTTCCTACCATTGGCGATGCATATTGTAAGTTTTTAGCATCTTATTTTGAGTGTGGATTTTTATATTGAAAATCGAACTTCCCAGGTTAGGCGTCGGGCTTTGTGAATGCATTGGGAAGTGTGCAAAAATAAATATGGGTGTTTCGATGGCTTTCCTTGGGTTTGTTTTCATTGTAGAGTGTGCAAAAATAAATATGGGTGTTTCGATGGCTTTCCTTGGGTTTGTTTTCATTGTAGTAGGTATAGCAATTGTTTAGAACAGATTTTGGGTGAATTGGGTGAGTAATGAGAGAGTTATGAGCGTTTTAGTGAATCCATAGGCTATTGGTTTTGCAATTCCAGCCTGCAGATTTTGATGTTAGCAGAAATTTCATGTTCTTATTTGGGTATTCAGCAGTATTCTCTTCTCACATTATCTTGATTATTGTAAGGTTAAGTAGTAGTACTACTAACCAATTCTGTCTTGTAACTCTCACCCCGCTGAAAAGTGGAAGAGGCTGGCTTGCCGCCTATTTTCAAGTAAATTGTAATTCAGTCCTCCCACTGCATAAGTGGTCGAGTGATGTCAGAGTGTAATGGTCCTCTTGTTGCATAAGCGGTTGAGTTGAGATTGTTTTATAATTTCAGTCCTCCCGCTGGAATATCGTAGTTGAGTGATTTGTGCCTTTGTATGTTTCTCTTGGCTGGTTCACCGCCAAGTTTCTTGCATTCCTGCTGGATAAGCGGAAGGGGCTGGCTTGCCGCTCAAGCATTGTTTTGTTTCCAGTTATTTGAAGCTAACGATTCCCTCAACATCGTATGCGCTCACCTTCCCACATTGGGCACTTGGTGATCAAAAAGTGGAAGGGTTGCACTTCCAGCAAGTTTTTCAGTTTATGCTTTCTAACCTTAACGGGTTATCTGTTTGTGGATGATTATTATTGGCCTAAAAAAAAACAAAAAAAAAAAACTGGGATATTACATCTACCTAAGTAAATAAAACTAATCACCCAAGTAAACTTAAAACAAAAGGTGCAGTTAAATAATGATGCCAACAACAATCATTAGTTGTCACTCAACGGTGACACTCATTTCAATTATGAGTTGGATGGGGATGTTAGCATTATGTTATATGTTGGACAATTGATGTCAAATCTTATGGTCTGGATTAGGTCCGGATGTGGTATGTTGAGCAGCAACGCATGTATGAGATGGTATTGAGCGTTTGAACGTTTCCCAAATTTTTTCGAATGTTTTGGCTTTTCGGAAGATGTGTTGCTCAATGCTATACTTGGGTCTGGATTATTTCGGAAGTTGAGATTTTTGGTTCGAATGTTGAAGATGTGTAATAACAATTGTATAGCGTGTGGATAATATTTTGAGTCCAGATTTGGCAATGTTCGTAGTGTGTTGATATGGTTGATGAGGAACGTTGTAATGATGTCTACTTCTCATTCCTTCCCACCACCAGAATGTTTACTAGAGACCTATTTTAGATCTCTATCTTGTTCAACATTGAGGATTATGTTTTTTCGGAGACAATGTATAAAAGAGTTTGATCTGGATGAGTTTGTGTGTGGCTTTTTGTGTTGAAGATATCAGAGATTGAAAGAATCCAGTTGTTGTGTTGAGTTGTGTTGCGGATTGATACCGGAAGCAGTTTTGGCTATGTAGACTGTATTTCAGTGGTGGATTCTCTTGTATCTTTGTCTCTTCAGCTGTGAGCATCCTGTAATGTCCCCAATTTTTCAGGTTCTCTAGCAAGCTTTAGTAGTTGACACTCTGGGTTCACGTCAGCTTGTCAAATGAGTAATTTGATGTGTTCGATGAGCTCAGTTGGTTTATTGGAGTTAAATGCCGCTTTCTGAAGTGATTTCTGGCCTCTGGATTGGTTTGCAAGAATCTTGGAGAAGCCGTCTATTTTTAGTAAGTCGCTCAATCAGCCTTGTTTGCTATTATTCGTCACCAGGATCACTCCGGTGCGATCGGAACTTGATTCTGATGTTTAAATTTAATTAAAATATCTAATTCCAACGTTAGTGTTATAGCACGTTGGAACCGGGGCGAAAGGTTTTAAATCTTGGGCACATAAAACATTGACCTTAAGTGTCAAAATGTTATTATATTATTGAAAGAGGCATTTTCAGAGGAAAAAGGGAGTTTAAATTAATAAAGTGACATTATTAAATTAAAGTACATTTATTTATAAAGTCACTTTATTTTTTAAAAGGTACATTTTATTCACTTAAGTGAGAAGTGATATTTTTAAAAGGAAGTTATTTATCCCACATTCTTGGTGCATTGGGATTGGAGCCCAACCGAGGTCTTAAATAAGGGCATTTAATGCTGGAAAAGACATCTTGGGAATGGTGTTTCTTGTAAACTGAGTTTCTGGAGAAAATCTGGAAAATCAATCTTGGCTTTTGGGGACGTACACCCTCATTGGCAACATTTCCTACGTTTGTGGAAGACCAAATTTGGGAAATATGTTCTTTTGGTGAAGATTGGATTGGTACAAGGGCAGCGACAAACAGTGGAAATATACAGCTGGGTGAGTTTGATAGTTTTGTTGGTAAATGAATATGTTCCAGCGCTTAATTCATTGGTGGGATTCAGTTTGAACTAGCAGCATACACTAGTTGGACTGTAGCAAATATTTAGCCAGCCCTGGAAGACAATAAGGTAATTCGTGGCATTCCCTGTGCATGTAGAAGTTTATTTCCAACACAGTACAACAGTCTGTCAGTGCTTGGAGGTCGGAAAGAACGGGATTGGATGTAGTTAGCTTTCCGAAAATGCTCAGCCAATGTAACACCCAGTTGCAGATGTGAAAGACGTATTTGCTGAGTGCAGTCATAACGTACTACAGCTCCTGTTGCGTGACTTCCAGTCTGAGCGTGGCCAGTTGTAGAGACCAATCGGGTTTCTTGGGAAGCCTAGGAAAGTGTAACGGTTGTCCAGGAGAAATTGCTGCTGGGGCGTGGTGACCATTCTGTGTTTGCAACGACATCAAAAAATCAGGTTCTTCATCATTCGCTGGTCACTGTTAATTCATGAATGTGTTTAGATATTGGCAATGTAATGTTAAGTGAGTAGAAACGTGACTTCTATAGGTTGATATCGTTGATATCTCCAATCTTGTTCTAGAATCGAAAGAAGTATTTGATGTAATACTTGTAGTATCCATGTATGCTTGAAGTGTTTAAGTATGGTTCGCTGGAAAAGATTTCAGACAGTCCATGAAGAAAGTTTCAGTATGGTGTCTGTGTAATTTTGAAATAATGGTTAATGGTTTACATATCATGAATGCTGTTTATGTTTGAAAAAAAAGCTTTAAAAACTACAAAATGCACCAGGGTTCGACTAAACCACAGTCACAATCAAGAAAAAAAAAAACTCAAAACTTAATGTTATGTTTACCAACTGTTTGACAGAATACCATTAGCAAGCTTGATAAGGAAAATTATAACAACTGGGCAGCCTATTACAGTGGTATCGGACCTAAAGATTCTGCCAGCCTGTAAGGTAGAGTTGGTTTGTTTTCCGCTATTCATTTCTGATTGGACATTCAGTTTGGACAAAACAAAATGAAGACAATGGCAGATAATAAAAATGATTTTTTTTCAAAAGAATTCAATGACACATTTAATGGCGAACAACTAAGGGATTTGCAGAAAGAAAAGGAAATAGGAAATGGGCTCTATGTGATTGGATTACAATTGGAGTCCATGAAATTCCTTGATGGTGTTCTCTCTAAGTTAGAGGAATTAGACTCATATTTGTCTCGGGTGGATCAATCAGATTGGAGGATTTTAAATTGGGCTTTGAAGCCATCAATGCTTGCTTTGCTCCAGCACAGGTTATTGACTCATCCTTGTGAAGATGTGAGACTTGTAGTTGCCTTTTGTCTCAGTGAGATTACAAGAATAACAGCTCCGATAGCACCCTATAATGATGACATACTGAAGAAGGTTCTACAGCTGATTGTTAAAAGTCTTCAGGGGTTACATGATGTCAAAGCCCCTACTTTTGGTAAGAGGGCTAAAATTTTAGAAATTAAGCCAAAGTCCAGATCATTTGTCATTATGTTGGATCTCCAATGTGATAAGTTTATTCTGCAAATATTTAATTGTTTCATTGCTGAAATTAGGAAATGACATCCTGACAAGGTGAAGATAGATATGTTCGACATCTTGTCTATGATCCTGGACGAGAAAGAACTGTTTGTGAGCAGTTGAGGTCTGATTTGCTAGACATTTGGAGAATTGAGTTGCATGTTTCAGCTACAGCCTATGACCTCTCAAGAAGTTTGATTGAGCTGTAGATTGAGAAGTTCAGGGAATAGCTGACTCCAGAAGAATTGACCATGTGGGGTTTACAGGTATCACCTCCTCTTCAGGAGAGAGATAAACCAGATGTTGTTGGGAACGTTTCAGCTATGATTACACCTATTACCTTGCTTGAGGAAAGTAAAAAGGATAATGACTGCCATTCAGTTGAGGAGGAATTAATGGAGTTTGAGTCAAACACTTTAGGTGTGGGGTTTTGAAAACTCTTTATTGGTGATGTGTAGATTTTTATTGAAAAAACAAGGGAAGAGGGAAATTCCTTTGAGGAGGCCACTAATGTTCATATTATTGCTCTAGTAGAACTACAAGATGAGTACATGCCATCTACCAGTCAAACAGCTAAGTTGGAAGATGAGACCATGGAGCAAACTAAACCCACTTGTACAGAGACAATCAAGGCATTGAGGTTGTTCTTCAGGTGGAATTAGTGCTGATCTAATACCAGAGCATAGTGTGTGCATATAGGACTTTGTAGAAGAAGAGTTACAGTCACAATCAGATGCTTCTCATAGCCACAAATTTTGTGGAATCAGCTGAAGGTGAATGAGGATGGGATTGTGGAAGCCTTATCCCATCATGATGAGATGCACAAGTTGGTTGAAAATTACTTATGGATGATTCAATTAGAAAGAAGAAAAAAGGGAACTGAAACACAGTTTTCTCTTGGTAGTTTGCAGAAGATCAGAGAGGGTATGGGAACAATAGAGACAAATTATTTGCAGCTTCTTTTAGATCAAGATCACCGTCTCAATTTAGTTGAGATCTATTCAGATGCTTTGAGAAGGAAAGAGGAAGAAACTGATGAACTTTGTCTACAGTTGAGCATGGCCCATTCTCCCTTATAGAAAGCCTCGAGAAATCTATTGCTGGTCCTTCGGTGTTCTAGGAGTATGATGCAAGAACCGTGGAGGTCAAACAAATGATTGAGGGGATTGAGGAAATCTGTAAGAAAGAAATGACACAACATGACTTTTGCACCTTTCCAGTTGATTTCAGTTTATAGTTTGGAGAGGAGCATGTTGGTTACAGTTTTCCAGCACTACCTCAGGGGCTTTACCTCCTATTTCATTGATTGATGGTTTTCCTACATTGCTGATCATAATTCTATCACGTTACACTTTGAGGGCAACGACTATGGATATGGGTAGGAGAGGTTGGGATTGTCACTTTGGAGTTGGTGAATGGTGGAATGATGAGTTCTTACCCTCCTTGGGCAGTAGAGACACTTCGTACTCTATCATGGATTTGGTTTACTGGTTACATGGTGCTGTTCTGATCTATACCAGCAGTTTGACAAGAGTTGGAATGTGTTTTTATGCATCTAGGTTGGGTGTCGTCCATGTTTGCAGGAGGCCACTATGGGTGGAATGGTCTGTTGATGACTCAGACATTACGGACTTGGTCACAGACTCAGGCATCTTTGGAGGTTTGGATGGTTCTCATGTTGATATTGTTGATGGAGTAGATCTTTCTGCATTCATTTGTGAGCTGTTTTTTGTTGTTGCCAACATGAAGGGAATTACACAGGGTCACTCTGACATTTCATTGGGGCAGACAGGAGTGTTTCATCTCGACTGCATATTGAGGTGTGTTGGTTGAAAATTTTGTACACCTGGGGGATATGCAAAATTGTGGTTTCAGCCATAGTGTGTGACTATGATGCTCTCCTAATTTAGGGAAGGCTCTCCCTATCTACAAACTAAACTAATCTATAATATGGGTGGGACAATAGTCTTTCTTCTTCTCTCAAGAAAAACTATACTCTTTTCTCTTCACAGAAAAGTAATAGGAATTGAAAATAAATAACAACAAATATAGAAATGAGACTTTTTTGTAGGATTTTTGGAACATAAAGGGAGGCAAAGTTTCCATGAAGGCACAAAGACCTCCGTCACTTCCCCGGGATGGGAAAACAGAAAGAAATTCAAAGTCTTCAACAATCTATTCTCCTATCAACCTTTTTAGATGATTTTCTAGTAACCAAGCACAATATGTAGTAGCTCAAAGTCTAACTACATGATGCACTTCACCTTACATGCACAAGTCTCAAAAATAGAAGCAACACAAAGTCTACAAGCTATCTTCCCTCTTGAGCTTTCCACACTAGCTTTAAATATGATAAGTAGCTCAAAGTCTGCAAGACCAAATCTGAAAACCAAACATATAACTCTAAATACAATTAGCAGCTCAAAGTCTGCAAGATTGAATTTAATTCTCTCTTGAACAATAGAACAAAAATCACAATCAACTCCAGAAAATGTCGTCACATAACAACTTGAATTGGCACAAAGGCTCAACACAACTTGCCTCTTTTATTGAAAGCAATTTGATTTACATCTAAGCTCAAAGTCTTAGAGTGCACATACAAACTGGCAGAATTTTGTTGCATTGCCAAAAGATAAAAATTACAATTGATCGCCTCAAGTATTTGTAGGAGATGAGCCTTGATAAAAAGGTGGGAGGATCCTATCTAACTTGAGAAATTCTTTCAACCACCATGACTTATTCCAACTACAGTCCTAATTGAACTCAACTTGTAGTTGCTTTACATGTAATTACAAAAGTGCAAGTGATGAGTTAATTTGCAATTACAAAGTTATTTTTTACATGTAATTTGTCAAAACAAAATCACAAATGCATAAAACTATTCTATGTGTCCAAAGACATGACTCTAACTACATCATCCTTTGTTTGTAATGATCTTCATGTTGCTTCAGGATGCTAGAATTTGAAGTATTCTGGATTGGTAAAGACATCTTGAACTGGAACGAGAATTTGCATCCTTAATGATCTTTGTGTCCTTGGCCAACGAACTTGAACCTTATCTTCTTGCTTGGGGTAGTACTGACTTTTCAGGAGGGAAAGGGCTGCCTTCCTCTTTTCATGTCATGACCATCTCTGTCTTGAAAGCATTCTATGCTCTCAACCATGAATTGTTGTTGTATCTCTTCTTTGTATCATCCTCCAATCTTGAAATCTGCTTGCAAAATAAGGTCCATGCCTTAATCCATTGATTTGGTAGATGGTGTGTGCAAACCGAATTGACAAGGGAAGAGATAAACTGATGCAAAAATGGGCTCACAAGTGAATTTCGGGTTCTGGAAGCTGCATTACATGTGTGGGAAAACCATGAACATTAACTTGCAATTTTGGAGAACAAACATGCAACTTCATATTTGTAATGGGTAAACACAAGTTTGCACTTGTAATTGGACCTTTAAGACTCATTTTCAAGTGTTTTAGAGTGCATTTTGGACCAATTTCGGGTTCTAGAAGGCTGACTGCAAGTGAAGACACAACTGCAATTGGGTTTTAAAATTCCGACTGCAAGTTGACTTTAAGTGGGAAAAATGAATGGATGAAATGGGGTTTTGACATGAGGGGAAAATGGAAAGAATGATACCAACCGGTAATGGCAAACTTGGAAAATGGGAAAAATTCTTATTTGCAATCAGATTTGTAAAACCTGAAATCAAATGAATGGGAAAAATCTAAAAGAGGTGAAAATCATGCAAATTTACAAATTGCATTCAAAGAACTTATCCATTTGGGAAGATCACTTAGAAACTCAAATTCTTGCTTGGAAAGAACTGAAATGCTCTATAAATAGCGCTACGGAAGTGTTGACGTGTATTTTGTACACCATCAAACACAGAATAAAATACCCAAGGGTACCTTATCCTCTCTTGAGTAAAGCCTCTGAATGCTGAAGATATCGCGAAAAGGATCAATCAGGGTGACTTCAAGGTTCTTCGCTATAGGATCTCTACGTGTGGATAAGCACTAGTGGTCATTGTGAATGTTGTTTCTTCAAGGGGTCTTACGCACTTCGAAAGCTGGTCCGTGTTGCTCTCACTCGACTGCAGGAACAGGATTCTTCCTAATACTAACAAATTCTCAAAAAAGATCAAAAGATAGGGTTTTCAAGAGATGAATTCTACTCTAATTCTAAGAATGACTCAATGTAGGCTAGACTTGGTAAGATTCTACCAATTTCAGTATTGCCAAGGAATTACAACTCTACTGGAATTGATGCGAGCTTCTAAGGTGATTAGTGATTTTCAAATCATTAAGGATTACAGATACTATCATAAAGATACATATCAATATTTCAACAATGATCGAATGTTTAAGCAATCTCAATATCTCCAGTTGACCACACAAGGCGTCCTTACAATTAGTAAGAAGCTAGTGGTTTGGATATGAATCTCACCAAAGATCAAACACAACACTTAGTCCTTCAAACTTAAATACTACTTCGACTGAGAATGATTCAAGAAGATAAACAACCATGAAGATAGCCACAAGTATTGCAATAAAACACCATAACTTCAATATTTTATTGATCTCAAAGCCAAATGGACAACAATTGCTCAAAATTCCTTCTTCATTACTCAATCTTGCTACACAATAACTTTCTCTCTAAGCTCTTCTAATCTCTCTCTCTAATATCTGATCATCTAATTTCTAATCTTCTAATTACAAAATGAAAATGAGTGAGGGTATATATAGCATCCTCAATTACAATGAACGGCCTAGATCGAAAGAAGATCAATGGCTGAGATTTTGACACCTAAACCCTAATTAGGGTTTATTACAAAAAGTTCCCTTTTTAGATGAACATTATTAAATGCATAGCCAAATATTTAATTGGCACAAAAGTCGAGGAAACATAGACCAATGATAATTAAGATGCCACATCATCCTATAACAACCTTTCTTCTAGAACCTTGTTCCCTTTCCTATGCTCTTTCTTAGCATATCCAACGAATCTGGACACAATTCCTTCAATCTTAGCAATAGGAATCTCAGGAAGATTCTTTATTCGTTCCTCCAAGTGAATGACCTGAATGAAGGCAGTGAGAAGAGCGGTTTCCCATCCAGGTTCGAGTTCTTTGATCTTCTCATTCAGGAGCATGGTAGTGAACATCAAGTCTCGTTGCTCATCTGTGATGACATTTTCCTCTTTGCAAAAGATGATCTTGACTCTATCCTCCAACTCTTGGATGTCCACATCTGTCTCAATCTCGATTCGTCGGCCGAGGATGGTACATAACACTTCAAACACTTTATCCTGAATTGGATGGATGACACCTTCAACTTGACCGCATTTGGAGCTGATGTCTTCAAAAAGGACCTCTTTTATCTGGAGCAGAGCTGACCACTGTAGTAGGTTATGAGTTCCTCCATCCATTATCTTTTCTTGTGCCAGTATCCGTCTTGGTGTTTGCCTTATTACTTGCAGGACAGGAATGATAACATCTCTAGTATGAGCAAAAGCAGCTACAGTTATCAATAAATTATGAATAATCTCAAGGACCTGGATAGCTCGATGGATTGTCTTCATCATCCTTGTTGCAAACTCGACGGCTACCGTGTGGGATTTATCAATCCAAGAACTCATAAGCTGAACCAAGCTTTTGACCCTTTCTGCTTCTCCAACTGATTCAAAAAGAAGTGCTTGCACAGGAGATACTGCTGGATCCTGACGTCTCAAGGGCTGATTGAGATGACTAAAGTAGCCTCTCCAAGCACCGACCTCTCTCTCAAGCCTCTTATTCTTTTCCACTTCTTCCTTGAGTTTGTCTTTAAGTGCCTCAAATGAATCGGTTGCCTCATCCATTGCCTGTTCAGTAGTGAGTGGACCAAGCTCAAATGTTTCCACATCATACTCATCTACAAGAATTTCATCTTCATACTTATCCACTACTGGTGTAGCTATTTGCAATTTCTTGGATCCTGCCTCATCTCTGATCACCTTGGACATCTTGGTGGCCTTCTTCTTTTCCGTTACTTCTTGAGAATTTCCTATAAGGCTCTCCAAATCAATCACATTTTCTTCCTCCTCAATCACGATCACCCTTGTCAGTCTCTCCTTCAGCCAATCTGGGATGGCGGATCTTGTCTCTCTAACCTGTATTTCTTTAAGTAGTGGTTCATCTTCTCGGAGAGGAGATGTCGCTTCATCATCATTTCCCTGATCTTCCTGCAGCTCATCAATTTGTAGAGGTTGACTTGATGAATGTTGAGGTGTTTGTCCCTTCTCTGGCTTATCATTCTGTACCATGGACTCCATAGATTCATCAATCTCAGGTACCATCTTCTCTTGACCTTCAGCTTGACTTGCCTTCTTTCCATGTCGAGAAGATGTGCCTGATGGGCGATCTCGATTGGCCTCTTGCTTCTTCTTGGAGGATTCTCTTTTCTCAGGTCTTTCTTTCCTCTTTGCGCCTCTAGGATGAGAAGTGTCTTCACTCACGCTTGCTCCTCCTTCTTCTGGTCTTTCTTCCAAAGTAAAAGTCATTGGTACGTTCTGCTCTCTTAACTTTTGATGTTGTACATCCACCCATCTGCGAGTACATGATAAAAATGGAGCCATCAAAGCTCTCAAGTCCAAAATCTCAGGCTCGTTCCAATCTATCTTCACTCCTTTATCTTCCTTGTCATAGGATGACTGGAGGTATCTGCCATTGTCCTGGGCCTGATCGGCTACTCTGTAAACCTTGCATTTTCTGATGAAATCTAAAGGCAATCTGGAATGCATCTTCCTTTTAACTTCTAAATCACTTGAGAGATTCATCCAAAAGTCTTCCACCTGAAACTCATGTCCGTACTTCCTAGCAACTGTCTCCTCCATATAACCATAAGGATCAAAATTATCCCGTGGGGCAAAGAAGGTGAATGAATACAGGGCTAATTCCTTCTCTACATCCTCCGAAGCTTGAGTATTAGGACAGACCTCAACTGAATTCCCCAATATGATAGGTACGGGAACTCCATTTCCATGCTTGTGTCTGGATACCTTTGCACAAGCTGCCAATTGTCTGGTTACCTCAAGTAACACTATTCTGTCTGTCGGATATCTCGGCAACATGTAGGGAGGTGAAGGACACCCATGAACTCTGATGTATGTAAACTTTTGAAACTGGATGAACCATGCACCATACCTCTTCGCAAGCTCTTGTGCATCCAGAGATAGTCGATTGTGAATCCCACCTTGCAATATCCTAGTGATGTTCATCGTGAAGGTATCATTGGCTAACTTGTAGTCACTTCCAGGTGGATGATGCAGATGAACGTAAGAGTCACAAACTCTCACTTCTCCGGGTCCTCTTCCGATCACTCCTCTGTGAGGTAGCCCTGCATACTCGAAACTCCTGATCAAGGCATATATGACATATGAGCTCATGTGGAACGACTTGGTAGGCCTTAGTCTTCTCAACTGCACGTCCAGGCTATTGCTAATAATTCTTGCCCAATGAAGTGTTCCTTTTCCTTGGACTATCACTTGAATAAAGAAGAACATCCACTTTTCGAAGTAGAAGGCCTGAGGAGCCCCTGTAACTCGATTGAGCAAAGTTATCAAATCTCTGTACTCCTCCTGGAAGTCGATCCTATGCGGTGTGTTGGGAATCTTATTCAGGCGAGGACGACTTTTGAGCAACCAATTCTTGTTGATGAGGTTCAAACAGGTGTCAGGATCATCTTCATACATTGACTTGGCTCCTTCTAAACTTTTGTAAATCATATCTTTATGCTCTGGAAGATGGAGAGCCTCACTTATAGCCTCCTCTGAAAGGTAAGCTAAGGTGTTCCCTTCCTTGGATACGATCGATCTTGATTGTGAGTCATAATGGCGGGCACATTCGATCATCAGCTCATGACACTGGACTGCCGGAGGGAAACCTGCCGCCTTGATGATGCCACTTTCAATTATCCTCTTCGCAACGGGTGATGGCTTGCCAATGTAGGGGACTTCTCGAAACTTCTTCACATTGAAGTTTCCCAAGTTGGTATCTCCGATATTACTCCATTTGGACACGATCCTGGTCTCCAATTCGTCATTCTTCTGATCTTCTTTGATGAGAGCCGGACGACTAGTAGATGCTCCTGCCTTTGGAGTCGCCATCTTGACACCTACACAACATTTCACAATTAGTAATATATCTTGAAGTATGGAAATATATACTTAAAAGGAAGATTTAAGATTTTAATTAGGAAACTTCATGATAAATCTTGAGTTATCATTTCCTAATTAACCATGCGATACTTGGATTTTTCCAAAACAAATGTTCAAAAATTAAATCTTCAACAAGGGTGTCAAGATGATTTCGCCATACCTCCTCTTGAGTATTAAACTCTAAGAAATGATGCAAAAATAGATGAATTTCGCTAGGCAAAATGTAGATCAAAGCCTTCTCTTGAATGAATTGCGCCTCCTCTAGCTTTGGAAAAGATAAAGACTCCACCTCCTTCTAGTCTTCAACACTTGAAAGAAATTCGCTCCAAGTACACCAGATTTCGCACCTCCAATTAGCTCCCCAAATTTGCACTTAAGGCAATGATTGAATGATTTGAAATGTGAAAAAACTCCTCCAATATATAGAGCGCTCACCCTTTTGCTCCCTCTAGGTCGACTTGGCAAAAAAGAGGTTAAAAAATAAATAAAATTCCAAAAAAGGGGGCCGACTTGGCAAAATAAATCAAAATAAGGCCTTGAGCGCTTTATATTTAATTTTAATTTAATAAAAATTAATTTTAAATGCCTCCAAAATAGAATTTCGATTTTTTTAAGGCTTAAAATTAATTTATTAAATGCCAAAAATGCTTTTAATTTAATGCTAATTTAATCTTAATTTTTCAAATGCCTCAAAATTAGCAATGTTGGCGATCAAGTGCAATTTGGAGAATATTAATTTTTAAAACAAGGCTTGATTAAACTCCATGATGATTTCGCCTTGGACCCTCTCTGAGGGTCAGGAGCGATTTTTCAATTTTAGCCTTGAATACTTCGCATCTTGACTTGAAAATCTTTTGGAGGGTAAATTGATATCCAGATAATGTGTTGCATTTCAAATTTGACACTCTGCGTGAGGAAAAATAGGTGGAAGTGTAAATTTCGCTCTGGACCCTCAGCAAGGGTCAGGAGCGATTTTTCATTTTCTAGCTAAAATCCACCTCAACTTGATTGTTGACCCTTCAATGTCACTCCCAAAATCCATTTTCTTGCACTGTAGAGTTAATTCATCAACAATTTTGGAGGAAAAAGTGTCCTTAAAGGCAATCTTGCCTTGGACCCTCAACAAGGGTCGGGTGCGATTTTTTTCATTTTTGCTCAAAATTAGCATTTTTCAACGTCAAAAACTCTTCAAGACATTTCAATTAGGCCTTCTCACCGACTTGCAAACTTAGCTTTATCAAATTTAAAAAAAAAAGGTGTGATTTTGAGGTTTTTCGCCCTGGGCCCTCTCTGAGGGTCAGGAGCGACTTTTTGATTTTGGGCTTGATTCTCTATCATTTTTCATTGAAACTTCATTCGTCATTAAGCAACATCCTTCCTTTATCCACTCCATCCAAATTTGCATCGTTGTTGCAAGAAAAAATGAGGATTTCCAACATTTTCGCTCTGGGGCCTCTCTGAGGGTCAGGAGCGATTTTTTCATTCTAGGCAAATTCCTTCATCTTTTGGATTCCAAATCGCCTCTAAGGTATAAAAAATCACATCTTCTTCCCATCCACACAAGATTTTGTCTCAATTCCTCAAACAAAGGAGAGAATCCTGGAAAATCGCTATGGGCCCTCTCTGAGGGTCAGTAGCGATTTTTGTAATTGCCTTCAAAATATTGATTCTCAACAATCTCTTTTCACTTCAAGGCCTTTCAGACATCGTTTCAAACCCATGCCTAACCTTGGCTTACCTCAAACTTGGATGAAAAGTTCCCATATTAGGTTTTTCGCCCTGGGCCCTCTCTGAGGGTCAGGAGCGATTTTTTGATTTTGGTTTGATTTCCTCTTTTGTTGATCATCCAAATTATATTCAACGGATAGAACATGCTTTCCTTCATCCCTTCCAATCATAAAACATACTTTGATCTTGTAAGAATAATGCATATTTGAAAATCTCTCTCTGGACCCTCTCTGAGGGTCAGGAGCGATTTTTGCTACCTGGACCAAAATGCTTCAGTTTTCATCTCAAAATCACTTTGCCAAGGAAGATGTCATCTTGTTCTTTGCTATGAATAATAATTCATGTCCAAGAAAGGTCCAAAAATGTGTACACAAAGAAAATCGCTGGACCCTTAGCAAGGGTCAGGAGCGATTTTACCTTTCCTGGGCAAAACTCCTTCAATTCATCATCTTCAATCAAGTCTGGATAGTTTATCATGCTCACTTCATCCACCACCATGCCTTTGACATCTCAAATCGACCAAATAAGGCTAGAAATGACCTCTATAAGATTTTTCGCTCTGGGCCCTCTCTGAGGGTTAGGAGTGATTTTCCTGTTTTCAACAAGGTCCTTCATTATTTCAAGTCAAAATTTCTTTAGGCGGGTGGAGAAAGTCATTCATTTCCCCTTCATGCTCAAAACTTGGTCTCTTTCTATTTCAAAATGAAGAAAATCAAAATCTCGCCCTGGGCCCTCTTTGAGGGTCAGGAGCGATTTTTCCCTCAATCTCCAAAATACATCACTTTTCCTGTCTTCAAAACTTCAATCGCCTTTAGTGACGTTCAATCATCCTTCCGGGAGACCCTGCACAAAACAAAATAGAAAAGTCAGTGACAAATATGACTTAAACAATATTTTCGCCTTGGACCCTCAGCAAGGGTCAGGAGCGATTTTACCCCTTCATGGCCAAACTGCTTCAAATTTAAGTCTCAAATCACTTCACAAGGCAAAGTCAGGTCATTTTCAAGGCCAGGAACCAGTTAGCAAGTCCATCAAAAACAAGAAATTGCACTCAGGATAAAATTCGCCTTGGGCCCTCTCTGAGGGTCAGGAGCGATTTCTCTGTTTCAGGCATCATCTCACTTCAAAAAATGGATCAAAACTTACCCAGGCAAGAACACACAATTTCTCCATCAAAATGCTAACACTTAGTCAAAATTGGATTTTACCCCAAAAACCTTTATTAGACCTAACCTAAGATCTATCTGACTCCTCCTGAAAGACTTACCTTATTTCAATCATCTCAATTCTTCGAGAGGACACTTCACAATTCTCCAAAATTTGACTGGACTCAGCTTGAATGACATCCAAAAGAACCCCTAAGGTTTAGCCCTAGTCCAGACAGACAATTCACTCACTCAAAACCCTAAAAAACAGAGAGAAGAACAAGCAGAGAGAAAGCCAAAAACGAAGCGAAAAGAGGGGGTCCCCATTCTAATGGGGCGATGTGTGAAATGGTCACAACAGGAAGCCACCACGTTATGATCGCAATCAGCGAATCAAAATGTTTTTATCTTCAAACTCTCCCACAAAAAACAGCTTGGAGGAAGGAAAACGTTTGACTTCAAACACTTAGCAATTGATAACACAATGATGAGCAGTGAGTACCAAACTAGTACTGAGAGGGGGGGGGGGTGAATCAGTACAGGTACAAAATTTTTTACTGATCCGGTTTGACTACAAACAGTGAACTTGACTGGCAATCACTAACACCAGTCATAAACCAAAATACTACTGGTTAAGCACAATGAGACTGTGAAAGATATAAACTAGAAACACTTATCTTAGCACACAACCTACACCCTCATTTCCACATTATCCTTGTGCATAAACAGGTAATCTATCATCAAAAATATAATAACTTGCTAGATCATCATGATTCACCGCTTGACAGAAAACAACATAGCATCACATGAAAAAGACATCACATATGACACATATTTTTCACGTGGAAACCCAACTGGGAAAAACCACGGTGGGGATGAATACCCACAAGCTGGTTTTGAACTCTTTAGAAGTCCGCTTTGTTAGAAGCCTAGTTCGGTTAAAGACTGTTACAACAGGTTCTGTTAGGAACCGATCCTGTTAGGGATCACCCGGTTAAGGGATGGCTAGAATACCCGGTTAAGGGTTAAACCCTGTTAAGGGTTACCTTGTTAGAGGATTTTATGAACTCAATGGCTTTGAGTCACCCTGTTAAAGGATTTACAGCAAGCTGGTTAAAGCTACCCTGTTAAGGGATTTTCCAACTGTTGAAGTGATTAGATATCAACAGGTAATCTGGTAATAGCACTCAATGCCAATGCAGACCCGCTTTAGTTCCTTTCTTCTGCATACACACTCTGCAGGTATCAACCCTCTTATCTGGTCTGGCAAGAATCACGTATCTTTGCACTTAGATACACACACAACATTTGCCAACAACTTCAACATGAAACACAACATCGACCTTATAGGAAACAGATAGGTCGGTAACATAAACCCTAAACCCTAAACATTTAGTTTGAGCAATTCAGTCGGTTCAATCCTGACCATTGAACACTTTGCATTTGAATACATCGGTCTTGAACAGATCTCAAGACATTCTCCATCGTTCGTTCTTCACCGCTTTTTGGAGGCGATAACCCATCACACGTTCTCCACCGTTTGCAGAGACTTCGCACATTCCTGAGGTGGATAGGATCAATCTCCTTCATGCAAGATCCTTCATGTGCACGAGACTGACGTGGCAACACGATCTGATCTCCATTACAATGCTAACTCAACACACAATGGCATCGGTTGAATCACACAGGCTCGAAACACTTCAACTGGAAACCTTGAAGCTGAGACTACCAACCGGTAGTCATACCATATTAAACCGCTTCACCTTTAGCACATATATTGGTTCTCATCATTATACCGGTTCACTTTGCCAGTTGCTTAACTTCAATAAACCTGTTCACTCTTCATCATATTACCGGTTCACTCTTCAGCATATTACCGGTTCTCTTTCAACATATTACCGGTTCTCTCTTGAGCATATTACCGGTTCATTCTTTAAGCATATTGACATCAATGACAACACAATATCATCATGTCAACATATTCTGCACATATGCCAACAGCAATAGGGAATGTGTTGCAAACATGGCAAGAGAGAGATTTCCATGCCCCAAAACGTGGTAACAACCAACGTTGACGTCTTCTATTGATGCCTTAAAAAACGCCTTACAAAATGCAAAACGTGTTTACCCTACCCGATTTTGGAGAAAAATGTGGCAAGATTCATTAATTTACCATGATTTCACAAGCATCTTAGACGGATTTTGGGAAAAACAAACACCAGCAAAAACGGATTAGATGGAGCAAATATGCAAATCGGGTTCTTGAGCAAAAGTTAACAAGTTTAAATGCTTTGCAAAGACGTATAATTGGGTTTTAAAAACCCTAATACAAGTTTTAATTGCATCATTTTTCACTTCAAAGGCAAATTCGGGTTTTAGAGGAAGAAGAGCAAAAAGAAACAACAAAAAGACTTGCAATAGGGAAATAAAATCCCCTTTACAAGTTAAAAATGACTTAAAGGACATAAAACATGTATTAGGGAAATAAAAACCCTATTTCAAGTAAAAAGAGCATTAAAACTTGTAATAGAGAAAAAGAATCCCTACCATAACTTAAAATCACTTAAGTAGGAACTTTTAAAAAAAATTACAAGTTCTTTTTAAACTTATAATATTAAATTCACTTGCAATTTTTCCAAAAAGTTCCTACAATGACTTAAAACTTAAAAGACATAAAAAGCGAGGGGGAAATAAAAGGTAAGTTACAAGTGACAAGTTTTAAATAAAGTGCACTTGTAATTGTTTTAAAATTTCCCTACAACACTAATAAAACAAGAGAAAAATAAAACTTGCAATCAAAGGAAAATTTCCCATCTGCAGTCAGGAAGAAAAATCCCGAAATTGAAGGAAAGACACAACAAACGAACTCGAAACGCAATGAAACTTGAAATGTGAATCGACGATTTAATATTCCTCTTAATGATTTTTTGTTTTTTTAGCAATAAATTATAAGAGTTAAAAGCAAACACCATAACCCGTTAAGGTTAGAGAAATAATGCAAACTGCTGAAAGGGAACCCTTCCACTTTTTGTTCACCGAGAGCCCAATCTGGGAGGGTGAGAGAATACGGTGTTCTGGGGATCGTTAGCACCATAAATCAAACTGAAATTACAATGCACGGGCGGCAAGCCAGCCCCTTCTGCTTATCCAACAGGATAGAAACTAATCTTTTGGTGGTAAACCAGCCAAGGGAAATAACAAGAAACTGAAACTGAAACACTCTACCGCATATTTCAGCGGGAGGACATTACATTAAGCTATCACTCGACCACTTATCTAGTGGGAGGATTGAGTACATAAAATGAATTACAAAGCAAGAAGGCGGCTAAGCCAGCCTCTTCCACTTATGCAGTGGGCAAGCAACACATCAGAAATGGTTAGTAGTACTACTACATAACCTTACAATATAGGAATTAGAGAGATTGAATAGAGGAGTAATTCTGTCCAAGCTGATAAATATTCCCAAGCAAGTGCTAACTCCCCAAAAGCCCTTCAACATGAAATTATGAATTTCTAGGAGCAATGACACGCAGACCAACAACTTCAAAAAGCTATGGCACACTCATATCTCTCTCCAAACTCACCCAAATCTCTCCAAATCACTCCCAAATAAACTAATCTACTCACACTCCTAAATGCACACCCAAACACTAACTTCTGGAAATCTGTAATTTTTGACAGCAAGCTGGAAACGCATAACCAGCAACACCAAGACACACTAAAATGCATAAAACATTCTCACAACTCGCCCAAATCACTCCAAACCAAACCCAAACTGCAAATATATCAATACTAACCAAGAACAACCAATAAAATGACCACCAAACAACCCACTTAACTCAACTTACTCCCAAATGCCCACACAAAGAAAAACGCCATAGCTGGGAATTTCGATTTGCATTATTAAATTGAATACTCGGAGATTAGTGCTGGAAACTTACAAATTCCTTCACCTGGGACATAGAAAATCAAAGAGCCAATACCTAGAAGCAGCAGGCAATCAATCAAAGACTTATGAATGAAAGTATGCTTCAGCCATGACCTTCCCAACAGCCTGGAAACACACTGAAATTAACCACAGCAAATCCAGCAATCCCACACTTCAACAAACTCACCAAGAACACTTAGAGAACACGGAAAACAGCTAGGTGCTGTCTTGCAAGTACGAACCTACAGTTAGCTAGGAAGGCTCACTTCGAAGCTCAGATTTCTATTGCCAAACCGGTAGCATAACAATGCATAACAATGCAATTTTCAAGATATCAAAATCGGAGGCCAAGCACCTGTATTTATAGTTTTTTCCCTCTGAAATTCAAATGTAAATGCTCCCAAATTCACCTCACCAATTTGCATTTCATTTCACTATCACATGGCGTCCAAATGATATTTCATTTCATTTCCCAATGTGGGCGCCCAAGTTGCATTTTAACCAATAATTAAGCAAGTTCGAACTTGCCTAAGTCTTCAACAATAACTTAATGCATTCTTCAAATTTCAACGCCTAACTTAGGAAAATATAACATTGATATTAGATATAAGTATGTCTTTTCCTAAGTCGCCCAATATATCATTAATCAGTAATAAAATAATTAAATATTAAACCTCAGGATAAGGAAATAAATTTAATTAGATCACTTATGACTCCAATACTGATTATCAACAAAATCCAGGATGAAGCTGAGCAATGAAGACAATTGAACTGCTACAGGAACAGGACCCTGTTCAAACTGCTAAAAATAGAATTGCTCAATATTGCCACTTACTAAAAATCGTAAGTCATGGAATACTCCTCCGAAAAACATGATCTTCACACCCAGAGAAAGAGCTTGGAAAGCTCAGTAGACAACATCATCCAAACAACCAAACCCTAATTAAAAATAGTAAGTTCTCACTTCACCAAATAATCAAATGCATGTTATGCCACCCTAGAGCTAATGAAAAATCCAGAAGGAAACCATAGACAAAATTGAAGAATTCCATCCTGGTAAACCCTAAGAAGCTCGAGTAGAACTCCACAAAAGTTGGAAACCCTAATTCTCCTTTCCAAATAGCCTACGGGTCTCCGCAATAGGCCAATGGACCACTGAACTAATCACTATGGAGAAAGGGACATTACAGAGGATGGACTGTATTAATCCAGTCCAAGAGCAAAGCAAAATTTTGCCTTGGGAAGCGTGCCATAGAGTAAAATCTTCAACCTGCAGTGATTGCATCTGAAACCCGAAATTGCACAACAAGCTAGGAAAAGGAAGACCAAAACTCATCAAAACTTGGACAATGATGGCAAAGACACCCCCTATGATTTGACACTAACAAATGTGAATTTTGCACCTCATAAAACATGAATTGGAGACAAAAATGACTCAATTCAGGCAAAAAGTTTGTCAGGATTGTCACATATTTGAAAATTAAAAAATGAGGACAACAAGGTGTGTTCACCAGTTTACCTTTAGCTCACATGTTCAGAATTTGACTATGTCACTGATGGCATGGAAAGGTGATTTGAGTATGGAGCTATGGGGGACATCCTGGTATGATATGTTTTTGATGACAAGTGATGAGACCAAGTTTGGCAAATCTCACACCTTGTTTTCACCAGCTAGTTGCCTATAGAATCCGGTGTTTGAGATTTGGTTTGATTGGACTGTAGAGGGTGATAATGTAATGTAGCGTCAGCGTTGTGGATGTTTTCTTTGTGGCGGTGACTCAGAATGTAGTAGTAATGCTGTTGTGATGCCCTATTTCAGTATATATAGGAGACCGTTACAGTTGTTGCAGGTGGATTGGAGGGAACTTTTGGCTAGGATTTGACTTTTGGTCAATTTGATGTTGGAGTTTGTAGTTTCAGTCTTGCTTGCTTACTTTTTTGAGCACTTACAGTCATCTGTGTAGACAGTTGGGAAGGATTTCTTGGGTATAGCTTTGTTACCTTCCATCTCTACTTGTGGGAGCATTAGACATTACAGTCGTCACATGATGTCAGTATGCATGCCCCTAGATGGAGATTGGTTGATTGCATTGAGCTAAGTTGGTTGGTGCTCTCGAGTTTCTTTCTGGGACACTTGGAGATTAGGTGACGGTGAGGGAATCATAGTCTATGATCGAAATGTCATTGTCATGATGTATGATTTCGAGGTTGACTCTATGATTACTTGTTTCCAGTCGGGTTTTGATTGACATCACTTCTGGGACATTCTGTTGAGAGATGTGGAGGGTCATCCTTTGAGGTGGAGCAAATTTCATTTCCTGTTGCCCAGGATCGAGTTAGGCAATGGGGTTTCAGATATGGATCTCCCTGAGGAACCTTGGTAGGATATATTGCATGGGATAGATCTCAATTTACTCAGGATTTTCAAGTATTGGTTTTGATGATAATTCGTTGATGGGAAACCAAGAGAGATGGTGCAGTTTGAGGATGAAGGTTTGTCAGTTTTGATCAAAGGAACACAATGCCAGCATAGTGGTCCCATTTTGAGTTCGATTTGGAAACCTAAATCCGCTTTGATTAGAAGCTCTGTAGTTGACAGGAGTGTAAGAGCCTTTGTGGACATTCTGGAGCCTATTCCTATGGTTTTGCAGTTTGATTCTTTGGGAGAGCAGTTTTTTGAGGAGATGAATGAGTTTACACAGTATGTTTTTGCTCTTCTTGTTGGAAGTTTTCTGGAGGTCTCTGATTGGGGCACTTTGCAAGACAATGCTTCTAGTAAATGGTGCTGCAGATTTCTTAGATTGATTTGGGACCTTGGGATTATTCTTAGTTTGAGTTGGATCAGTTTGAAGATTGTAGGGTTGTATTGGCATTGCTTGAGGACAAGCAATCTTTGGGCAGGGTGGGCTGTAATGTCCCCAAATTTTCAAGTTCTCTAGCAAGCTTTAGTAGCTGACACTCGGGGTTCATGTTAACTTGTTAGATGAGTAATCTGATGTGTCTGATGAGCTCAGTTGGTTTATTGGAGTTATACGCCACTTTCCAAAGTGATTTCTGGCCTCTTGAATTGTCTCCAAGAATCTTGGAGAAGCTGTCTATTTTTAATTTTTTAGTAAGTCACCCGATCGGCCTCGTTTGCTATTATTCGTCATCAGGATCACTCTGGTGCGATCGGAACTTGATTCCAATGTTTTCTGACAAGGTTTCGCAAATTTGGTGCATTAATGAGTTATTTTAGTTATTTTACTAAGGTTGCTTAAATTTAATTAAAATATTTAATTCCAACCTTAGTGTTATAGCTTGTTGGAACCAGGGCGAAAGGTTTTAAATCTTGGGCACATAAAACAGTGACCTTAAATGTCAAAATATTATTATATTATTGAAAGAGGCATTTTTAGAGGAAAAAAGGAGTTTAAATTAATAAAGCAACTATTAAATTAAAGTACAGTTATTTGTAAAGTCACTTTATTTTTTAGAAGGTACATTTTATTCACTTAAGTGAGAAGTGATATTTTTAAAAGGAAGTTATTTATCTCACATTCTTGGTGCATTGGGTTTGGAGCCCAAACAAGGTCTTAAATAAGGTTATTTAATGTTGGGTGTTTCTTGTAAATTGCGATTCTGGACAAAATCTGAAAAATCAATCTTGGCTTTTGCGGAGGTACACCCTCATTGACAACATTTCCTACTTTTGTGGAAGACCAAATTTGGGAAATTTGTTTTTTTGGTGAAGATTGGATTGGTACAATGGCAGCGACAAACAATCGAAATATACAGCTGGGTGTGTTCGATCGTTTTGTTGGTAAATGAATACTTTCCAGCGCTTAATTCTTTGGTGCGATTCAGTTTGAACTAGCAGCATACACTAGTTGGAGTCTAGGAAATGTTGAGGCAGTCGTGGAAGACAATAAGGTAATTCGTGGCATTCCTTATGCATGAAGAAGTTCATTTCCAGCGTAGTACAATAGTTTGCCAGTGCTTGGAGGGAGGTAAGAACAAGATTGGATGCAGCTAGCTTTCCAAAAATGTAGTTAGCAGAAAGCATCATAAGATGGTCCGAATGATGATGAGAGTCCGGATGAGTTGGAAGCAAAGTTTGTGAAAAAACCAAAGAAAGGCATCGACAAATACAAAGGTATGTTACCCTTTAAATGTTCTAGATGTGGAAAGATTGGTCATATAGCTACTAGATGTTTGGAAAAGGGAGCTAGACGAAAGTTGAGGGAAAACAAAGGACAATTCAATAAGAAAGTCTATTATGTCAAGGATGATGCTGGCATTTTAGATGATGAATCAGACTATGAGGAAGGTGATTGTTTATTTCTGATAGAAAAGGATGTTCGTAAGTTTGATATTTCTAAGATTGTTACTAAGGCGTTTCATGCTAGAAGAGATAAGAATGAATGGTTGATTGATAGTGGATGTTCAAATCATATGGCTGGTGAGAAAAGTAAGTTTATAAAGCTTGAAAAATATGATGGAGGTTCTGTTAGGTTTGGAGATGATTAGACAACATAGATTGTTGGAATTGGTTCAATTACTTTTGATGGAAAACATAAGATTGACAATGTTTACTATGTGAAAGGTTTGCATCATAATCTTTTGAGTGTTGGACAAATGTGGGAAAATGGATATAATGTTGTTTTTCAGGACAATGGATGTGAGATCCAGAAGGAGTCCGAAATGGTTATTGTAGCAGGAAGGATGACAAACGGAAACATGTATCAGTTGGAAGGAGCTACAAGACATTGTTTAATATCCCAACTTGATGACAGCTAGCTATGGCACCGATGGATGTGTCATATCAACTTTGACAACCTGGTACATATCAGTTCAAGGAGTGCTGTGAGAGATCTACCGAGATTGACTAAACCGGAAAACAACATTTTGAAAGAATGTCAAATAGGAAAGAAACAAGGAGCACATTGAGAGGAAAAGAATACTTGCCCACCAGATTACTGGATTTGGTTCATACAGATCTATGTGGTCCGATCCGACCAAAGAGTTTGCAAGGTGAGAGGTATTTCATGTTACTGATTGATGATTATTCTAGGATGACTTGGGTTGCATTTTTAAGAGAGAAGTCTGAGGCATCAGAGAAGTTCAAGATATTCAAGGCAAAAGTTGAGGATGAGGTTGATAGGAAAATCAAGTGTTTAAGATTTGATAGAGGTGGAGAATTTATTTCTGATGAGTTTAATGACTTCTGTGAGAAGCATGGCATTAGAAGATAATTATCTGTCCCTCGGACTCCACAGTACAATGTACTGGAAAGGATGAATTGAACTATACAAGAAGTAGCTAGAACTATGATAAAAGGAGTGGAACTACTAGAAGTCTACTGAAGAGAAGCAATTCATACAACGATATACATTGTTTGTTGAAACATGGACCAGCTAGTACTCGAACCTAGGACCTTCCATATGCTGCTAGAGTGCTCTACCACTGAGCTACCGACCCCTCTTGGACCAGTCCATCGTCAGTCCGGGTGTGGCTTATTTCCAACACCAACACCCCCCCTTAAGCCACACCTCTCGTGTGCTTGGGGCTCCTAGCTTGGACCTGGCTCTGATACCATGTTGAAACATGGACTAGCTAGGACTCGAACCTAGGACCTTCCATACGATGTTGGAGTTCTCTACCACTAAGCTACTGGCCCCTCTTGGACCAGTCCATTGTCGGTTCGGGTGTGGCTTATTTCCAACACCAACATTGTTAACAAGATTTTATATTGGTGGAAATTTGGGAAGACATCTTATGAACTTTGGTATTGTATAACTCTGATAGTGAAATTTGTCAAAGTATTTGGAAGCAAATTTTATATCCAGAGAGATGAGGATAATCTTGGAAAGTTTGAAAGCAAAGCAGATGAAGGCATATTCTTGGGTTATTCAACAAAGAGCAAGGCATACCGGTGTTACAACAAGAGACTGAACAAGATAGTTGAAAGTGCAAATATGAGAATTGATGAAAACACTACAAAAGACTCAAAAATAGTAGCAGGATATGAATTTGACGAGTCCGGAGAAAAAAAAAGGAAGAAAACAAAAACGAAGAAAAGTATGATCAGAATGCTTCGGCATCTACATCCAAGACTCCAAGGTATGTTTAGAGGAATCATTTAGAAGATCAGATTATTGGAGATAAGAGAAAAGGTATCATCACAAGAAATAAAGTAGCTCAAGAACAAGTCTTTTTATGTTTACTATCTAAAACTGAGCCAAAGACAGTAGAAGAAGCTTGTAATGATGAGAATTGGATGAAAGCAATGAAAGAGGAATTGAATCAGATTGAGAAAAATCAGACATGGGAATTAGTCAATAGATTGGAAGACAAGAATGTGATCAAAACTAAATGGGTATTCTAGAACAAATTGGATGAAGACGAAAAGGTTGTAATAAACAAGACAAGGTTGGTTTGCAAAGGATATACTCAGATTGAAGGCATTGCCTTTGATGAAACTTATGCCCCAGTTGCTTGGATGGAGACAATCAGGATGTTCTTGGCATTTGCAGCAATCAAGGACTTCAAGGTCTATTAGATCAATGTAAAATCAACATTCTTAAATGGAGAATTGAAAGAAGAAGTTTACATTGAACAATCAGAAGGTTTCAGGTTGAGAGATGATCCAAACATTGTTTGTAGATTGAAAAAGGCTTTGTATGGACTGAAACAAGCCCCTAGAGCCTAGTACGGAAGATTAGACAAGCATCTAATTGTTCAAGGATTTCAGAAAGGTTCCGCTGACAACAATTTGTATTTCAAGACTGATTCAGGTAAAATCTTAATTGTTGTGGTCTATGTTGATGACATAATATTTGGAGGAAATGAAGATATGTGGAGAAGATTTGCTAGTGAGATGTAGAAAGAATTTGAGATGTCCATGATTGGTGAGTTGAATTTCTTTCTTGGTTTGCAAGTTAATCAGAATGATAAAGGAATTTTCATTTCTCAGTATAAGTACATCAAAGAGTTGTAAAAAAGTTTGGGTTGGAGAATTCCAAACCGGTGTGTACACCTATGACCACTGGATGTAAGTTAACCAAGGATGACAAATCTCCTAAGGCAGATACAAGTTAGTACATATCAATGATTGGAGGACTATTATATTTGAGTGCTACTAGACCAGATATCATGTATGTAGTATGTTTGGTAGCCAAATTTCAGCAAGAGCCAAAAGAATCACATGTTGTGGTAGTGAAGAGGATTTTCAAATTTCTTAAAGGCATAGAAGGGTTTGGTTTGTGGTATCCCAGGAGCTCAGATTTTACCTTGATAGCTTATACAAATGCAGATTGGGCCGAAAGTGTTGATGACAAAAAAAGTACAAGTGAAGGAGCATTCTTCCTTGGCTTTTGGTTGGTTGCTTGGTCGAGTAAGAAGCAAGACTTTGTGTCTCTATCTACAACAAAAGCAGAATACATTGCAACATCCTCATGTTGCACACAGATCTTATGAATGAAGCAGACTTTGAAGGACATTGGTGTAAAGTTTGATGATCCTATCTCAATCATGTGTGATAATACTGTGCAATAAATATTTGAAAGAATCCGGTACAACATTCCAGAACAAAGCATATATCTATCAGGTACCATTTCTTGAGGGAAAAAGTGTTGGACAATGAAGTCAGACTTGAGTATGTACCTACAAACGAGCAGATTGCAAATATCTTTACTAAGGCATTGTGCAAAGAATACTTTTGAGCATCTTCAACAAAAGTTAGGGGTATTACCCCTTTCTAGTTTGAACTAATGTGCATTTTGATGTGCATTGGTCCAGTGAACAACTTGCATGTTCTTTTTTGGACTGATGCATGAGTGCTTCCTCTCAGGGGGAGCAGGAGTGAGTTTCTTAGGGGGAGTTTTGCCCGCTTTATTCATTGTTGTCAAAGGGGGAAAGAGAGTATAATGTTTATGTTTGTTGTCTTGATATGATTGTTGTTGATGTATGTTACCATCAACGACAAAGGGAAAGATTGTTAGCATTATGTTATATGTTGTCATTGATGTCGAATCCTGTGGTTTGGATTAGGTTTAGTTGTAGTATGTTGAGCAACAACGTATGTATGAGATGGTATTGAGTGTTACAAGGTTTCTTGGATTTTTCGGATGTTTTGGCTTTTAGGAAGATGTGTTGCTTAGTGTTATTCTTGGGTTTGGATTAGTCTGGAAGTCGAGGTTTTTGGTTTGGACGTTGAAGATGTGTAACGACAGTTGTATAGCCTGTGGATAATATTTTGAGTCCGGTTTTGGCGATGTTCGCAGCGTGTTGATATGGTCGATGAGGAATGTTGTAATGAGGTCTACTTCTCATTCCTTCCTACCACTAGAATGTTTAGTAGAGACCTATTTTAGATCTCTGTCTTGGCCAACATTGAGGATTATGTTTTTCCGGAGACAGTGTATAAAAGAGTTTGATTTGGATGAGTTTGTGTGTGGCTTTTTGTGTTGAAGATATGTGAGATTGAAAGAATCCAGTTGTTGTGTTGAGTTGTGTTGCGGATTGATACCAGAAGCAGTTCCGACTACGTAGATTGTATTTCAGACTTTCAGTGGTGGATTCTCTTGTATCTTTCTCTCTTCAGCAGTGAACCTTTCTGGGCAATGAGCCTTTTTGGGGAGTGAGCCCTCCTGTAGTGAGCATCCCGACAGTAAGCCATCCTTTGTAAAAATCACCTTAACCGGTGTTTATATATTGAGAATTAACATTCTCCGTGGTTTTTTCCCTTCTTGGGTTTTCCATGTAAATTTTGGTGTTTCTTGTGTCTGATTTGTTATGTGCATATGTTTTATTAATTCTGCTAGTTGTTCTGGATTTGTGAATAAAGTTTAAAAGAGTATTTTATTGTCAATTAATTCACCCCCCCTTCTCAGTTGCTCGGATATTCAACATGGGATACGTAGCTTGGGTTATTAAATTCATTACAGGACAGTGTTGACGTGTCTAAAATCGCTGAACTTGTGACTTCATCCGGCCAACGCAGAATAGAATAAACTCGCTGAGTATCCTATCCTCTCTTGAGATAAGGAAATCCCTAATGCTGTTTTTTTGTTTGATCAAAGGGGACGACCTCAAGGTTTTGATTGTCAGGTCTTGACTGCGGGATTACTCAGTGGTTGATGTGATTTGCTGCGAGCACAAGGGGACTTACGATTTGCAACAAACTGGTCTGCTGTGATTCTCAAATTACGTAATAAAGAGCAAAAGGAAAGGGTTAGGAGATCTGAAACTAACAACACGGGTATGCGGGTAGACGGATTCAACATAACCAATTCCTGCTTGGCCAGAATAGCTCACAACCTTGCAGGAACGATGCAATCTTCAAAGGGACTTGGAAGATTTTCAGACTAGAGACGCACGGCTAAGCACCCAACTCTGGCGCAGCTCAGACAGACACCTGCAATTGAACTAAGCACAATCGAAGGCTCAGGTTAACCACACAAAAGGATACACAATCAGTATATCCTCAGTGGTATGAGCCTGAATCTATCAAATACCTGCACGCCCAAAATAGAAAGATCTATCTAAAATGCTGAAAGAAACCATGCAAACAGGATGAAAACAAGACAATAAACACCAAATCAATGTTTATATATTGATTTCAACTGCCTATTACAACAATTTCTGCAGCATCTCTATGCTACTGCTTAAAATCTAACCTATTCTAACTCTAAAATCTAACTCTCTCACCAGAGTCTAACTATTTAACAAAAATCTCTAACTATCTAACCCTTTACAAAAGAAAGGCCTCTGCCTTTTATAGCTTTTACAATTTTGAATCAGAGGCCAGGATGGACTGCATCCAAGGGTCCTGATCTGCCTTCCAGAAACTAGCAGCCTTAACCCATGCCCATTAAATTCTCACTCATCCATTCAACCATAATTTCAACTACCTGCCACTATTTGGCTTCAATTTGAGTCTATCCGGTAGTTGGACATAACTGTCCACAACTGACTTGTTTCCCCTTTCTTTCAAAATATCTGAGTGGGACCTACAAGAAATTTTACAATAAAACAATTTCAGCTTTTTAGAAATTGAATTCCTGGAATTAAATCCAGCTGTGTGCTTTTTCTCGAGAAGGCATAAACTTGCAGCATTCAGAGTGTTCTTTGGTCTTTGTCCTGGTTGTGGACTTCATCTTTGTTCAGCGGCACGGTTCCCAATGTTTGGTTGCTGTCGCGCTCTTGCAGTGCGTTCCCACATCTTTTTTCTTTTCCCGTCTTCAGCGCCTGGCCTTGATTGTGATCCTTCTTCGATTTGCCTTCCAGGTCTTTCTCCTGGTTCTCTAATGACGTCTTGCGACTTGCGAACGATCAATTTCATTTCAATAAATCAATTTGAAAAATTAATTAATTTAATTTAACAAATATTAAGATTTAACGCCTGGAGGGTCATTTGAAAATTTCCCAAGTTTTAACGCTTTTACTCCTTCCACGAATTTAGTTGTTCCTGGCAATTTCAGGCAAGAGGGGCGTTCAAAAAGTTTTAAAAACTTTGACATTTTCACTTAAAGGTCCAAATTCGGCCCTTTGGGCACTTTTGCCAACTCTCACTTTTTAACATTTTGGCTAAAAGGTTTGAATTTGGCCATTTGGGGCATTTTTGCCAACTTTTCACTTTTTTAGATTTTCACTTAAAGGTCCAAATTCGGCCCTTTGGGCACTTTTGCCAACTTTATCTCCTTTGTATCCCTTGGCGAAAATCGACATTTCAATGTCATTGCAGGGCTTAACTCTTTCTTCACATTTAGGCGACTTTGCGAGAATTGGGGAGTTTTAAGTTCGCAATATGGCCTTAGAGGCCGAATTTGGTTTTAGCGGCACTTGACCCTTTATATCCCCTTCCTCTTCCGCAAGGACATAAAGGCACAAACTAGGGGGTCCCTGTCCAAGACGGGGATGGGTGTGCGATTCGCACAACAAATGGCGACTCGGCTGGGAAATGTTCCTGAACATTTCAAGGATGACTATTCGAATTGAAACTGAGAATCTTTGGTATATACCCCACAAAACAACCCAAATGACAGAAGACAGATTCAAAGTAAAAATGAGGTCGCAAACTGAATCAAGTCACTAGCCTTGAGAAATCGAGTGTGTGCAGTGAAGTTCATTCAAGCCTAAAGAAGGTTGAGATATCATTGTTTAGTTAATGCAAGTTACGTAGACTGACTCTAACTCCAAAAGCAACCTGGATAGAGCCCCGCTGCCAGCAAGCGTCTATAGCCCCGGTAGAGTTATCGCCTGTAAGCTCACAGAGATTGCTCTGTTTCCGATAAATTTTCTTGTTGAAAATCAGCAGAGGCGTCTGCATTCCCAATGCCAAGCAACTTGATATTTCTTTGCTTTTCAATTTCTTTTGTTTTGATTTTTCTCTTTTATTTTCACTTTTCCACCTTGGCTGGTAAGCAGTGAAGCCTACGTGGGATTGAGCGTTACAGTGGTCGCGGAAGCAGAGCTTCGGAATTTTTTTCACTTGCAGTGACCTTCCTTTGATAAAACAAGCGTTTTTAAGCGTTTGAAAGTGCAGTGATCAGAACATTGGCGACAAGACGCAGTAAGCAACTTAATTTTTAGACTGACTAAGCCTTAAACCAAAATGGACTGACTATAGGGGCAACCGTCAATTAGGTGCTCTATCAAAGTCGACATCCAAGAAATGAGCCGGAAAAAAATTTCTGACTTCGTACACCAGAGCTGGGAAAAGCAAACAAACCCCTTCAAAAACTGACAGGGAGACAACCCCTTCCGAAAGGACACCTACACTACGGAAAGCAAACTAAACTAAAGCAGAAAACAAGAAATCTAAGCTAAAAGAACAAAAAACGAACAAAAACCTAAACTAACTATGTACAAGAAGAGACCGATTGTACAAAAGGTGGACTCTGTGCCTGCGTTCCCGACCCAGGGTGATTTTTCAGTATATGCAGCAGTAACAGGGCAGTGGGAATAGTTCTCAGTTTGACTGGTTTGTCTTTGTATTCTGAAAAGAAAATTTTCAGTTGACCACTCTCAGGTTTAACCAGGACGTCGGGCAAAATTATTAATTGAGGGAGTTCATTAGGTCCGTGGTTAATCCATTTACAAGTTGTTTTTCTAGAATATTAAAAAATTAAACGGAAAATTTTCAGAATTAACAGCAGGAGGGAAAGAAACAACCTGGCAGGTTTCTGAGTCATGCAGAGTTTTGTACGGTGGGTTGTGCAGTGGGAAGGCTTCAACAGTTGTATCAGGAGGTCGCCATTGGTGGTGCAACATCTCGACAGTGTCTGGTGTATGCAAATCAGCATCACATTCCACATTAGGTTGCGTAGGCTGAAAATTAGTCTTGAAACCGAACTCGAACTCAGGAAAGAAAGGCGCATCATTTGTCAGTGAATCCTTGGGCTGTATGGACAATGCGGCCTTATGCACTTGTATCAGTATTTCCTCAAACAGCAGAGACTCTTTGATTGATTGGCTCTCAAAAACATCCTCAACAGACTCTTGGACTCCATCGTCCATTTGTGGGGCTGCTGCAAACTGCTCTTCAACCTGTGGCTGATCCACAAAGCTCCCTTGATCGTCCTCCTGAACACTGTCCTCATCAGTTGCAGGGATAATAAATTCATCTGCTGCCTTGGTCTGATTGACCGGTTCATCTTGCTTAGCAATTAGCAACTCCATCTTTTCATCATCAGGGAGTGCGGCGCTGCATTGATTTTGCGTTCGTCTATACTCGTCTGCAGCAAGGTAGGCGCTCCACACTTTGCTGGTGATGCTCTCCCCTGGTTCTTTCGGCAGTCCAAATTGGGCTTTGACTTGACTGACTGCTTCTATGCATAGCGAGCAAGTGAACTCTGAATGTGGGGTGCGGTGAATTCTGCACCACCAAGGTGACAACACGCTCTCCAAGCGTAATTCCTCTTCGAGACCAAATTGGTTCTCAATCAAATTCTTAAATCGTGTAAACTCTTCGATGCTGGACGAAGGACTGGGGATATCTGGCTGTATGATCGCCTCTGGTTTGGGGACATCCCAAAAGAATATCTGCCCCTGTAATGCGATCTCAACCCTTGACAAAAATGTCAAGCAATTCAGTTCATTGTGTGTTGTGGTGTCGTGAATTCTGCAGTGAGTTGCAGATGCAAATTCGAACAACCACTTGGGATATAGCTGCAAACTCAACCTCTGCTGGATCTGAAAAATTTCGGACTGCGAACAACCTTCATGAAGCGACTGACTCAACATACTGACTCAGAAATATTTTTGGTATTTTCTGGTTTTTTGATTTTTGGCTTTTCTGGGTTAACAGGGATCTTACATATCCCAAGTATAGCATTTAAAAGGTCTCAATAAACTCAACTTGCTGCCTGGATCCTGACAAAGGCCCCCCCTAGTGCCAATTTTGTTGTTCGCGGAGAAGGTTAAAAAATCTATAAGTTTACTCCTCACAAATATGGATTGATATGATCTTGAATTAGCTGTCTACACATTTCATCATACCGGCCCTCCCTCTAGCGCCAATTCTGTTGATGCGGAGGAGGTTAAAAAAACTATAAGGTTACTCCTCAAAAATATGGATTGATATGATCTTGAACTAGCTGTCTACACATTTCATCATACCGGCCCTCCTTCTAGCGCCAATTCTGTTGACGTGTCTAAAATCGCTGAACTTGCGACTTCATCCAGCCAACGCAGAATAGAATAAACTCGCTGAGTATCCTATCCTCTCTTGAGATAAGGAAATCCCTAATGCTGTTTTTTTGTTTGATCAAAGGGGACGACCTCAAGGTTTTGATTGTCAGGTCTTGATTGCGGGATTACTCAGTGGTCGATATGATTTGCTGGGAGCACAAGGGGACTTACGATTTGCAACAAGCTGGTTTGCTGCGATTCTCGAATTACATAATAAAGAGCAAAAGGAAAGGGTTAGGAGATCTGAAACTAACAACATGGGTATGCGGGTAGACGGATTCAACATAACCAATTCCTGCTTGGCCAGAATAGCTCACAACCTTGCAGGAACGGTGCAATCTTCAAAGGGACTTGGAAGATTTTCAGACTAGAGACGCACGGCTAAGCACCCAACTCTGGCGCAGCTCAGACAGACACCTGCAATTGAACTAAGCACAATCGAAGGCTCAGGTTAACCACACAAAAGGATACACAATCAGTATATCCTCAGTGGTATGAGCCTGAATCTATCAAATACCTGCACGCCCAAAATAGAAAGATCTATCTAAAATGCTGAAAGAAACCATGCAAACAGGATGAAAACAAGACAATAAACACCAAATCAATGTTTATATATTGATTTCAACTGCCTATTACAACAATTTCTGCAGCATCTCTATGCTACTGCTTAAAATCTAACCTATTCTAACTCTAAAATCTAACTCTCTCACCAGAGTCTAACTATTTAATAAAAATCTCTAACTATCTAACCTTTACAAAAGAAAGGCCTCTGCCTTTTATAGCTTTTACAATTTTGAATCAGAGGCCTGGATGGACTGCATCCAAGGGTCCTGATCTGCCTTCCAGAAACTAGCAGCCTTAACCCATGCCCATTAAATTCTCACTCATCCATTCAACCATAATTTCAACTACCTGCCACTATTTGGCTTCAATTTGAGTCTATCCGATAGTTGGACATAACTGTCCACAACTGACTTGTTTTCCCTTTCTTTCAAAATATCTGAGTGGGACCTACAAGCAGTTTTACAATAAAACAATTTCAGCTTTTTAGAAATTGAATTCCTGGAATTAAATCTAGCTCTGTGCCTTTTCTCGAGAAGGCATAAACTTGCAGCATTCAGAGTGTTCTTTGGTCTTTGGTCTCGATTGTGGGCTTCATCTTTGTTCAGTGGCACGGTTCCCAATGTTTGGTTTCTCTCGTGCTCCTGCAGCTCATTCCCACATCTTTTTTCTTTTCCCGCAGCGCCTGGCCTTGATTGCAATCCTTCTTCGATTTGCCTTCCAGGTCTTTCTCCTGGTTCTCTAATGACGTCCTGCGACCTGCGAACGATCAATTTCATTTCAATAAATCAATTTGAAAAATTAGTTAATTTAATTTAACAAATATTAAAATTTAATGCTTGGAGGGTCATTTGAAAATTTCCCAAGTTTTAACGCTTTAACTCCTTCCGCGAATTTAGTTGTTCCTGGCAATTTCAGGCAAGAGGGTCGTTCAAAAAGTTTTAAAAACTTTGACATTTTCACTTAAAGGTCCAAATTCGGCCCTTTGGGCACTTTTGCCAACTTTCACTTTTTAATATTTTGGCTAAAAGATCCGAATTTGGCCATTTGGGGCATTTTTGGCAACTTTTCACTTTTTCAGATTTTCAGTTAAAGGTCCAAATTCGGCCCTTTGGGCACTTTTGCCAACTTTCACTTTTTAACATTTTGGCTAAAAGGTCCGAATTTGGCCATTTGCAGCATTTTTGCCAACTTTTGGCTTTTCAGATTTTCACTTAAAGGTCCAAATTCGGCCCTTTGGGCACTTTTGCGAACTTTCACTTTTTAACATTTTGGCTAAAAGGTCCGAATTTGGCCATTTGCAGCATTTTTGCCAACTTTTCACTTTTCAGATTTTCACTTAAAGGTCCAAATTCGGCCCTTTGGGCACTTTTGCCAACTTTCACTTTTTAACATTTTGGCTAAAAGGTCCGAATTTGGCCATTTGGGGCATTTTTGCCAACTTTTCACTGTTCAGATTTTCACTTAAAGGTCCAAATTCGGCCCTTTGGGCACTTTTGCCAACTTTTAGTTTTTAACACTTTGGCTAAAAGGTCCGAATTTGGCCATTTGGGGCATTTTTGGTAACTTTTTACTTTTCAGATTTTCACTTAAAGGTCCAAATTCGGCCCTTTGGGCACTTTTGCCAACTTTATCTCCTTTGTATCCCTTGGCAAAAATCGGCATTTCAACGTCATTGCAGGCCTTAACTCTTTCTTCACATTTAGGCGACTTTGCGAGAATTTGGGAGTTTTAAGTTCGCAATATGGCCCTAGAGGCCGAATTTGGTTTTAGCGGCACTTGACCCTTCATATCCCCTTCCTCTTCCGCAAGGACAGAAAGACACAAATTGGGGGGTCCCTGTCCAAGACGGGGATGGGTGTGCGATTCGCACAACAGACAGTAAAAGCTTTCTTTCTCTACTATTTATCACTTTGTAATTCTGCATGGTAATTGCTGGAGATAGAAAGAAAATCAAAGGTTGCCACCTAGATAACCCTATGCTTTTTCCCCTCTTTTCCTTTTTGAATTCCCTACATGGTTGTCTTCTTAGTTTTTGAATGGTTGTGAAATTATTGAAGTACTGATATGGACTTGTAGATTTTGCTACATATTATTCTCTTGAGCATTGGTACAAGGACTCATACTTTGGTTCTGTTAATGGCCTATTGGGTCCATACATTTTTTTTTTGTCTTTCATTGAAAGAGCTTGTCCAAATAGAAGTTTGAAAGAACTTTTTGAATGCCACTGGTTGCCAGTCTTTGAGTTCCTTCTTCCCTAAACTAAAAAAAAAGAGAAAAAAGACGATAGAGAAGAAATTGGAGGAGGAGAATATTTGTTGAATTTACCGGTGGTGAGTGAAAAATTGGGCTGTTTGAAGTTATTGCAGGATTGTCTAGGAGAAAAAGGAAACAAAATGAAGTTTTGGCCTTCAAGGAGTCCTATCTACCTCTTGCTGCATTTGGAAGGAAGATGGTTAGAGATTGGGGAGCAAAAGCTAGGGGGAAAGCATAGGTAACACCAAAAACCGAATGGATTTTTTTTGTGCATCTCCACATGTTACTTTTACAGTTGCAGAATTGTATCAAGTTGGAGCATGAATTGGCTGCAAAAGATGTAACTTCCAATGGGCCAAAAAGTAGAGTTCCTGTGCAAAAATTATGCTCTTTGGAAGACTTCTCTTCAAAATCTTCAAAGAAAATTAAATGATAATAATTTGCAAAAATCATAAAAAATAAAAAAAAATATTTTGAAATAAGTGCACTAAGCGTTGTCTTTTGATCTATTGTCAGGTATGTTGAACTTTGATGTCTGGACTCTGGCTGCTTAACGGTCTCATGTATTAAATTGTTTCCAATCAATAACAAGGTGCTACGTGCCAGGCCCAGTTTTGATAAATTTTCAGCAAATTGTAGATGCCATGTGTTGGCTGCATGTGCAGTCCCAGTGGTCCAAGTGATAAGGGGGGTTTAAGGGAAATCAAATTCTAGTCCTCTAGGCTTGAGCTCCATGGCACTTGCAGGAGATTCAGCTTGCCTAGCCTGTGCTACACCTCAAAGGGTTTTGCCAACCTTTTTATATAGGGCAGGTTCCTTTAGTGAGTTAGCTGTGTTGCTGCTCACTGGCCCTGCTTTTATTGCCATCACTCATATTGTTGGCCCTATGTTAAAACCTGCTCCTTTATGTTGCCCCATTTTGGCCCTTGCAAGTTGTTTCCTTGTGAGTGTGTTCCACCCAATCTGTGTCAGTGCTAAAAGAGGAATATTTCATTTAGAAAGGAAATCAAGGAATTTATCACAAGGGTTTTGAGGGACATAATAACAAATTTGAAAAAGTGTATAATGAAATCCTCTGAGATTTTTTATGGACTTCTCCATATATACAATCAGTTTTACAAAATTTCCCCAGTAAACATTTATCATTGTTTTGTTTTTAAAAAATCTAATCTTCATTTACTTGCAAACTATGAAGTTAAGAGCCCCATTTGAATTACAAACATCTTTTGACTTGATCTACCTTAGCTGGAACAAATCTGAAAAATTATTCCTGTAGCTCTTGATTTTGTTAATTGTCTTTGAACCCTAAAAGGATGATTCTGTTACACATTTTGGCTTCACTATCTGCACCTACACCTCTCAGAGCCTTGGAGGTCAAATCCATCAACTTGGTACTGGCTAGAAATGCTTCTTTTTTTCAGTAAGATCTATTTAATCCTTCCCAAAACTATTGGGATTAGATTCAACGAATAATCTCTTCTATTGGTATTCCATGGTAAGCATGCACATCAATAAGCATTATTTAACCTAGGACAATATTGATTGTATGAAAAGTTTTCCAAATTTTATATTAGCACATAACTAGACAATGAATGATAGGGCAATATCCCATATCTTAATATGATATGAGTGCCTTAATCTTGAGTGGCAATATTAAGATGGCCTCACATTAAATTTCATAGTAGCACATAAATAGACAATGAATGATAGGGCAATATCCTATGTATTAATACCACATGAGTGCCTTAATTTTGAGTGACAATTTTAAAATGTTCTCATGTTTATATACTAAGGTAGGTCTCCATGAATGTATCGTGCCATAAGTAGGCCCTCTAATTGTGAATACCAAGGCATAGAAATGTTGTACATGAGGGGTACTACTATAATATATCCAAGGACTAGGAAGTAATAATAGTGTCTGAGGAGGTTAACAAATCCAAGCTTAGCATCAAGGAACCTGACTAGACAAGGTTACAATATGGTGCAAAATATGTACTGAAAGTAATATTCTATAAATTTTCATTATAGTTGGACATTAATATCAATATTAATTTGTCCGTGGTTATTGCGCAATCTTTTTACCACTTGCCTGTACTAAATGAAAGGAAAACACACATCAACTAGAGGCAATCTAACATAAAATTTATAGAACTATCTTTTATTTTTTGAATAAAATATGTTTAATGATACCCCCCCGACACAAGTGGAATTATGGGAGGCAACTGTATCTGAAATGCTGATCAAGATCCTATTCATGGCATGCTATTTTTTGTCTGCTATATGTCTTACTTGTTCACAAACTATTTGAAGACGTATATTACTAGAGGCTCCTAGGGTATTATTTCATAGCTATTTCAAGATGTATTTTGTATGTGTACACTCATTTCAAAGATATTTTCTAATGTGTTGGATAGTTTTCCAGGGATGCTTTGTGTTCGGGCAAGGAAGATGAAAATAATTTAGATCCTGTCTGTTCACGTTGCTGCCCTTCTTTATTCTTACACCCAGCTTGTGGTTCTTGTCGAGGTTTAGCTAAAGCTGCCAAATATGCTTGTAATGATGCCAAATTTATGAATGAACGGGCACGAAATGACATTGTCTTACTCTCACGGTAATTTATTAGTTCATTGTTGATTCATGCATGATTTCTGGTGAAGGCACAATCATAATAATTAATTGATTGTATGACATACTGGAATCTAGTGCATGGTATCAAGTCAAATTGGTAAGTCACCATGTTTTTTCTTGGGTATAAAATCTGGCGCTTGGAGATTACTGCAAATATCAAATGGGATGTGGAAATACTGCTACCAGTGTTTAGCATTAGAGAAAATGTACATTGAATATTAGAGTTTCTTTCTGGAGGAACATCTTTACAAATGTTTGTTGAGTTTCTCTTGTCTAGTTTTTATGTTCCATTTTGTATCTTGTCACAGAGGGATCACAAGGTTGAATGACCGTGCACGCCAGGATGTAGCTATTCTTGGTTTGGAATTTCTCAAACTTGATGGTGATTATTAAATTGCAATTTTAATTTCATATTTGGAAACTACTATGTAATTGCAGATTCTGGAGCATGCAGGTGATGGCTGATTGATTGCTCATCCCATGCACAGTATTAAACATATTTTTATCAAATTTGATGATTTATTCTTGTAATTCTAACAAAATTGATTTCATCCAGCACGAGCAAGAGAAGATACAGGAAAGATTGACAGCAATGTAAAGCAAAAGGCTGCATACCTTCAGCGAATAGCAGAGGTTAAGCATCTTTTCCCCCCGATAATGTAGCTGAATATATGATTCTAATGGAGAAACATATATATTATTGTTTTTTCTGTGGCTTTCTTTTCTAATCAAGAGGATAGGAATTATACTCATGAGGTTGATTGTCACATATAAAGGGTCTGACAGATCAAGCTCAAATTAAATTGAAGACTGCAGCTGCTAAACACTGGAATGATGGGGCTCTAGAAGTAATCTACTTGACCAATCATCAGAGTACATAGTGTGAAATGATTAATCATTAACTCTTTCTACAGTGACTTTTTAAAATCCTGTATGATAAATTTTGTAAAAATATGAAACTATAGTTCACATCATGCTCTATCATGTATTGTTATAAACTTATACCTAGGTCCGCTTCTCAGGCTGATTTACGGCGAGCTGATTTGCGTGCACGGCGGCGTGCCATGGAAGATGCATTCATGGCTTTAGAGGTATGTCTTGGCTACTTGATTTTAAAATTGAGCAGAAATATATTATTGTTAAGTTTATATTCCCAATATGAACAGCCAAGGATGATCTGGCATGTAAGAGGTTAATCTGATGGTTGTAGCAATAAAAAAATTCAATAAAATTGCAGTTCAGGATATTTTCAGTAGCTCAATATGAAATGCCCATTTAGACATATATCCTTAGCACTTGTAAAGACATGGCACATTTTTTTTGTAGCTAGAGCTTTATTGGGTATGACCAACTGAAAATAGAAGAGAACTGATTTTTACAATATGCTGTTGCTGAAGAATGTAATAAAAACATCAACATTTTGATGGGGATGCACTTTTTTTCTATGAAAATGATTTGGTTAGTGTTTCTTGTTTTTTGTTGAGTTTCTCATAAATTTGGCAGTCTTGTCATTTTGCTAGTCCTTTATTAGAGAAAAAGTCTTAGCAGTTGTCAAAAGGTTGGCAATTTCAGTATTGATAGCATGAAATCATTAATGACTTATTTAACAGTTAACACTATCAAAATTTCCCTTCTGAATGACATCATGCTGTGAAGATGTTACTTTTATCTTATTCATGTTACAGCATGATATGTGACAGAGAAAAGAAAGGGAGAATGCACAATGTATCGCATTCCCAGGATCCTTATTTTTTCCAATTGATATGTCTATAATTACTGTTCAAAATTTTGCATTTTTTACGGTCAAAATGACAATGTATTGGATGTTGCTTGTTTTAAGGCTGCAGACACCCTTAACCATTGTTGAGGAATAACCTTAATACAACAGGTCTAAACATTTTTTTTTCATAACTGTAATGGGGTATGTATGATGTTAATTGCATCTTTAGTTAAGGACTAAGTTACTGGTTTGGGTTTAGGTTTGTGCATACCACAATTTTTTTTTGGGTTGTCTTTCCAAAGAACATTTAAAAATCATGAACATATACATATTTTAGCCTAACAGGAATAAAGTTCAGATAACCACTTAACATGCATAGAATCTAAATCAACAAAACAACCATAAAAATAGTACTTTGACATTAATACATATTTTAGCCTAAAAGGCTTAAAACAGAAATAAAGTTCAGATAACCACTTAACATGCATCAAAGTTCCCAGACTCGGACTCGGCTTTGACTTGGCAAGGCTGACTCGGCTCGTGACTCGGCTCGGACTCGGCAATGACTCGGCAAAATAAGAAAACCCTTGAAATTTAGAGATTTTTAACGATTTAAAACTTGTTTCATACACCCTTTATTGAATTAAGCTTAAAGACACTATAACATCATCAAATAGAAGCTAATTTGATCACATACATAAACATACATCCATCACATGCATAGAAATGTAAATTGTAGTTGAAGGAATTAGAAAACATAGATATATAGAGTTATAAATGTTGTCCAATGTATATAAAATCCATGACTTCAAATGTTCCCAAACATATATGTAACTGTAAAGTGTAAACAAAAACAAATCTATGGCTCAGGCTTTGGCTCAGCCTCATCTATTTGCCTCCTAGAAAGGCATCTAAGGTAGGTCCTGGATGACTGAGTAGCCATAGGTGTTGTGCATAATCGTGCTCTATCCTCCTCCTCTGCCATAGCCACAGCCTCAGCCTCTTTGTCTGCCTGGTCAACCCACTCAAGGTCCTCATCAGTGAAGACTGGATCGGTGGACTCAGAGAGCAACTGTAGTGCTGCCCCAGTGTGATTTGTGCAAGCTTTTCACCTCTTCCTCTTAGCTGGTTGCAAAACTATGGCTTCCTATTTTTCTCTCTTCCTCTCTTTTTTCCTCTCTTCCAATCATAAAAGTGAATGCCAATCCCTTTTAGGGTTATAAGAAAGGGAAATGGCAAAAAAAAATCATTAAAAAATGTTATGTTTTTTTGACTGCACTTTTTTAAGTGACACCGGCCGGGTCACGACCCTCGGCCTCGGCGAGTCAGGGAGTGACTCGCTGACTCGGCGGGTCAGGCGAGTCACACCCCCTGACCCGTCCAAGCCCGGGTCAGGGTCACTGTGACCCGGCAGGGGTCACCCGGCCCACTGACTTGCGTGACTCACCGCGAGTCACGGAACTCTGACATGCATATAATCTAAATTAACAAAACAAATATAAAAATACTACTTCGGCATTAATTTGTCAAAATTGGATGTCATGATAGATAATCACTGTTCAATATAAAACTAAAAAATAAGAAGACCAGCAATCATTGTATTACTCTTCATAGAAAGACCTATTTTGACAACAATAGATATTCTAGCCTAAAAGGCTAAAAGCAGAAACAAAGTTTGGACAACCACTCAACATGTGTATAATATAAATTAACAAAACAACCATAAAAATACTACTTCAACATTAATTTGTAAGACTTGTATGTCATGATAGATATAAAAATTAAAAACAATAAGACTAGCAATCATCATATTACTCTTCGTAAAGACCTATTATGCAAGCAAAATTAAATATAAATTAAGATACCATTCCAATGACACGTTTGAAACCACTATAACAAATTAAGCTATAGTGAAAACTCTTAAAAAGCTTCATAGACTTATTCAATTATATAAATTCTAATAAAAAACTTTTCAAAAACCTATAACAAGTTATTTGCTTCAAATGGTCTTCAAATGCAACCTTGAACAGCAGGGTGCCTGGTGAGCTGATTATAGGTGCTCACTAAGGGTTGGGGAATATGCTCATTGATGATGATTATGGCCTCTGCTCTGGATCTGATGGCCTCATTCAGCTGGTTCAGCAAGTAGCCAAGCAAAAGTAGCAGCACAAGCTTGGACACACTATAGAATGACAAGGATGTCTGGTTTTCCAGTACAATCATCACATTATAGACTGCCAATAAAAGAAATCAAAACTTCTGTCTGATTTCATGTTGTACAGCCTGGATTTACACAGGGTATGTTCACGGACACACCTAGATAAATCCAGGCTGCAAACACATTCCCTGCTCACACCCACAAGAAACTGAACTGCAAACCCGTATTTTGCATGAATTGGATAGGGACCTAGGGCTTTAGGCTAGCAAACTGATGACTTACGTTAAGGATGTGCACAAGTTATGCAGGCAAACCTTAACCTTTTGTGTCTTGCATCATGTAAATAATATTTTCTCTCTTGCTATATGTATTACAAATTTTTAATAAATTGAAATCAATTGAGGATATAAGATTTGCAAACTTGAATTTGGATATGAGTTTCGATTTTTGTCCATTAAAATATATACTTCAATTAATAATATTCTAGAAGTGTATTATATTCAATGGGGGACTGAGTGAGAATAGTAATATGAATGAAAGGATACGGGAAGACATTGTGGTCACTTTTGAAATTTCTTGATGAAGCGCATGCTTTAATATTTGTTGGTGTTGGTTGGACCATAAACTGGGAATGTGAAATGGCCATTTAAGCTATCCTATCAGCACTGAGTGGAAATACCAGTAATTGTACCTTGCAACATGGTTTGCCCTATTTATAAATTCCAAACTTCATTAAATTACTATGCCACATCCTCTAATCTTTGAATCTTCTTAATTAGGCGTTCATTTATTAGTCAAGAATAGGATATTAAATCATTTCAAAGTACTTGAGGTATCCATAATGAATATTATGGAATACCGCATATCTTAGGTTGAAGGAAGAGTCAATTACATTAATTGCATGCATAGAGAGGCAAGTATATCAATATGTGTTTCCCTAAACTATATTGTCTCCTTTCTATTCGTCAAAATAAATTATTTAGGTCTATTGTGCCTAACTTTACCCTAGTTTCTATTTTTTTTTGGGAGAGGGGGTTTTGAATGGGAAAGATGTTAGGAGACTCCTAGGCATCCTTAGGAGGGCAAGGGACATCCAGAGATGACTCTGCCATCTTGGGGAGAGCATCAGGATGATTTTGAGGCATCATGTCCTTGAAACATGACAAGGATGGGGTTACCCGATTTTTTCTCTACTTGGCAATTGTTTTCATCTTAAATAGCGATTTGAGGTTTTTTTGGCTCATTTCCAATGAATTATTTGAGGTTTCACAGCTATTTTCAGGCAATTTTTAACTCAGAATAAATATACACTGTCGTAACAAATGTTAATTCAAACTAGTGTTGATGAATGACTTTGAAGCAATGTGAAATATCCCCTGTACTGAAATGACTGAGAACAAGGAATATTTAACTGTCCAAACTGCGTGTTATGCTGTTCTGAGATTTGTGTGTTATGCTGACAGAGTTTTCAGTTTGATTTGAAAATCATCACACATGTATAACTCTTGAATAAACAACTTCTAATGACTCTTCTTGACTGATAGTTAACTAGGGATGCATATACAACTATCTCATGATGTATTATATAGGATTAGGCCCAAAAATCATGAACTAACAGCAGGCTGACATTTTAACAAACAGTTGTCATACACCCTCAGAAAAATCACGAATGAAGATGCAATCAATACTCCTTCCTTCTTTATTCATATGATGATCAAATGAGACATTACATTGGCAGCAAAATGATCAAATACATAGACTGCTATCAAGGACCCTTTCAGACTTTCTGAAGACAAATGACATCCACTAACTTATACTTTCAGACTGAGATTACAATGAACTAATAAAGCCAAAAGAACCTGGAGTTTAGCGCCTTGAAGAAGCAAGCAATATCATGATCTATGGTGCCTCCAATGAGCCAATTCATTCTCCTTCACGAATCGCCCCTGCTGCTGTTAATGTGCTCTGATATATTCATGTCAGTCAGCTGCAAGTACTTCAAACTTCTCCCAAAATGATTGCCCTTCCTCCTTAAGTACAGCGCTATCCTTATTGATGAGTTTTGATGCCGAATTGGAGATATGAACAAAATTGAAATATGGGGGCTGATTGGTACGATTTTGCCTCAGACTGAAATGCCACTGATTTCTCCACAAAAACACTTCCAAATTGCCTCAAGTTGAATCGCCTAATCCCTCCAAAAATATCGCTGACCTCAAAAAATGGAATTTGATGCTTCAATGAAGAGGAATGAATAAAATCGTGGGTTTGGGGTTAGCAGCTCGATTTTACTTCAGACCTGAGATATGATCAACAAGCTCACAATTCACCCCTAATGCTCCTCGAATGAGATCGACTATCCTTTCTTAATCAAAAATCAATATGCAATGGACACTAAATCTGCCAATCTGAAAATTCAACGAACTCATCCACCATGGCGTATAGCAAACTCAATAGGCACACCAAGGAAGACTGATATGTTTCCCTCTCTCAACAGCAACCCCTCGGAAGATGTAATGTCCCCATCATTTTGACAGGCAAATGGCAGTCAAACTCTAGCTTCTTAATTCCCTTAGCTAGAGTTAATAAATAATTAAAAGGGAATAATTATGATTGTTCAGTAAGTCATTAAAAGGGGGCTATTTAAGACTTAACATTTAATGACTAGGCGATGTCTTCATGGGGTGATATTTAATAATTATAGTAAACTTTATATTAATTATTGCCTAAGTATGGAAGTGTCTAGATGCAATGTATCTAAGGCTGGCAATCAATTATAAAAGGAGGATCGATGCTTTATTGGAGACTATTGACTATCATTATTTTCTCTTATTGTTTCTGAGTTCTCTGGAAGTTTACCTTAGACACAGGACGAAACCCCTATGCTTGCTGCCTGGAGTAGCCCCAGCCAGCCATCATTTGTTACAGGTTATAGAGGGCGGCGATATTCAATATTTCAAGTTCTGTTCCAGTGTTGAAGATTTTTAGAAGGGAAAATACTTCAAATGCAGCCTGCCATCAACCCTTATAGCATATTCCAAGTTGGATGTAGGGTTTGGAGAAGCCATTGCCAGTAGATCAGAATTCAAATATTAAATCAGGACGCGTAGTTTGGACATAATAGTGTATTTCCAGCAAACAACATTAAAATCAGGAAGATCTGGGCATCATCAGCAATATAGCAGCAGTCCATACAGATTTAGAATATTCTCCAGAGCTGTACAAGCATAGTACGGGTACGTAGACTTTGGTTTGGGGAAATAAAAAAATCAGAGATTGTGAATTTAGATCAGAACTTGTTCATTGTTAGCGTGAATGGTCAAAGTTTATTCATCTCTATTATTAGGATAAATTTCAGTCTTGCATATATCACATTCACAAAAACAATAAATTAAATCATATATTGCAAAAATCCAAAAAAAATTGGGTTCCTTGTTGAATTCGTTTGTCAAAGTTAATCCACAAAACCAAAAGTCAGAAATTTATCTTAGAAATCCAGTTGGGAATCTTACAAAAGATCTCTCACCTCCTCAGTTATGCTAACCCTCGGGAGTTTTCGTTCCCAAATGATTGTGTGTAGAATACCCTTCGGTTCCACAAGTCTACACAAGAAGAGATATTTACCTGGGAAACCCGGGGACGCGTCCCCTACTTGAAAACCCCCGTCCCAGTCCCGGGGACGTTTCGGGGACTTGGGGACGGCTAGGGGACGTCCCCCCGCCGTCCCCAAATTGCCAGATTTTTTAGGGGACGTCCCCGAAACGGGGGGACGGCTGCCCTAGCTGTGGGGGACGTCCGTACGTCCCGGGGACGGCTGGGGACGGCTGGGGGACGTCCCAGCCATCCCGGGGACGGCTAGACGTCCCCACATCTAGGGCTAGGGAAAATTATTTATTTTCAATTTTTTTAAATTTTTTTTAATTTTTCTAATATGCCCCTCTATCAATTCAATTTTTTCAAAATAGTTATAAAAAATTAATAATTAATAAATTATTGAAAATATGACTATTATTTTAATATTTTTCAAACATTGACCCTCTATATTGAAAAATTAAAAAATTAAAAAAACGACTATTAATTAATAATTTTTAATTTTAATTTTTTTTCATTATTAAATTTGAGTAGTTATAAAATCAAAATACGACTATCTATATTAAATAAAATAAAATTAAATTATTAAAATAATAAAATTAAAATATTAAAATAATCAAAATATTAATAAATTAAATTAAATTATTAAAATTAAATAAAATAATAAAATAATAAATAATAAATTGTTAAATTAATTGTTAAAAACTTAAATGTTAATGGTTTTTAATTTTTAATTTTTATATCTATGTTTCAGTTTTATCGTTTCATAATTCATAGCAAACATTAAAAAATTAAAATTAAATTAATTAATAAATTTTAAATTTTAAATTTTAAAATTATAAATAGAAAATAAAAATAATAAAATATTCATAATTTAATAAATTTATAAATTTAATTCATAAGTCTTAAAAGACTTATTACTCTGATTATACCATACAATATATGATTATATCGTATGATATAATCACATACAATAAAATCATATATCGTATATGATTATATCATACGATATAACATATATGATATATCGTCTATTACTTTAAAAGCTTAATCGCTACGGACTTTGGGGCGGGCATCATTCCGCAGGAAAAAAGAAAACGCAGGGAAAAAAGAAAACGCAGGGAGGTTATTTGCAGCGTGCAGGGCACTAGAAAATTGCAGTTGATCGATTTTCTGTTTGGAAGGAAAGTCTGAGATAACCATCGCCTAGGGTTAAGGAGGATTCTGGATTTCAACTTTCTTTTTGGTCTTCAAGTTGCTGCAAATTGGCAACGTTTGGCAAGGTATGTAATTTTTTTTTAAGGCTTTTAGTTTTAACTTTTAAGTTTTTTGTTTATTCACCAGTCATTCCCAGTGGATAAAGACTAAGAGTTGAAATTTTAAATTTATTATTTTTATTTATAGTTTTAACTTTTAAGTTTTATGATTATCTATTTTAAATTTTTAATAAAACAGTAAACTTAAAAAATTTCTGAGAATCGTTTAGCATCTGATATATTTATATTATCATTATGAGATAAATGTCTGATTTTTTTTTTTTTTATCAGTTCATTCAAAGAATCAAAATAAAATACAATGAGCAGCTGTGGGACTGACAGTAATAGTGACCATGAAGTGGAAGTGGTTGGTGGAAATACAGGGGGAAGTGCTGAGACTGAGAGAAGTGGGCAGCAACCCAACATATTTAAATGCCCTTCAATAATTATGAGCACATATGCAAAGGGCCCTTTTAATAAAGACAAACCTCTTCTCCAATTTGCGACACCTAGGCCTAGTGGTGAAGGGAAAAAAAAATCTGGAGGGAGTAGGGTGTGGGGTTGTCATGTTTGTTTGAAAGAATTTAGGGGCAGCTACACAAGGGTAAAGTCTCACTTCTTGGGTTTTTCAGGTCATGGGGTCATAGCTTGTCCAAAGTTAACAGATGAGGAGAGGATAGAGTGTCATAGATTGCATATGGAGACTGAAATGGGGAAACAAAGTGGGGCAGTCCTAACACCTTCTTTTTCATCTTCACAAGCATCTGGGCCTATGACATCCACTATTGGCAGTAGTCAAACTGAGACAAGAGGAAAGAGGAAGGTTAGTGATAAGGGAAGGTCGGTAGAAGCTTTGTTTAATATAAAAGGACGTGAAGCTACAGAGTCATCAGTTGGTAGATTCTTTTATGCTAATGCCATCCCATTTCATGTGGCACGTTCCTCTTACTTCAAACAAATGGTCATGGATATAGCCTCTTTCGGTCCCACATTCACACCCCCTGGAGATCATAAGCTACGGACTACTCTCTTAGACAGAGAGTATTCCAAGGTTAATGTGTTAATGGAGGATATGAAACGAACTTGGATGAGGACAGGTTGCTCTATTGTGATGGATGGGTGGACTGATGTTAGACATCGGCCACTCATCAATGTCATTGTCACATGCCTTGCTGGTTCTTATTTTTTGAAAGCTGTGGATTGTTTAGGGAAGCGTAAGATGCAGAGTTCCAGTTTGGCATTTTGAGAGATGCCATAGAGGAGGTTGGGGCTGCTAATGTTGTACAGGTGATCACTGATTCAGCACGTGTGTGCAAATCAGCAGGTTTGATGGTGGAGGGTGCTTACAAACACATCTTTTGGACCCCATGTTGTGTTCATGCATTGAACAATGCATTAAAAGACATAGGGAAAATAGATTGGGTGAAGCAAGTGGTGGCAGAAGCTAGAGACATTCAAATGTTTATTTGCAACCACCACACCTCACTTGCTCTTTTTAGATCATTTTCAAAGAAAGAGTTCCTTAAACCCGTTGAAACAAGGTATGCTAAATTGCTAATGCCACTTAATTTTGTATCAAACTTCCAACTTTTTAATTTAATTCTCATTGAATAAAATATAGATATGCCACTTAATTTTTTTATTATTTTAATGAATTTAGGTATGCCACTTACTTCATCTTGTTGGAGAGGATGCTTGAGGTGCATGATCCTCTATAACTGATGGTGGTGAATCCTGAGTGGGGTAGATGGCGGGAATCAAACTCTATTGGAGGAAAATCTGTCAAACAAAAGATTCTTGATGACAATTGGTGGTCCACTATGAGGTAAGACATCACTGATTTAAAGATTTTATTATCAAATTGTTGATTGTTTTAGATTGCTGATTTTCATATTCTAATTTTAATATTTTGAACTTTGCACTTGCAGATATGTTTGCTCTATCATCTCACCTATTGTAGATGTCATTAGATATGCTGATACAGACTCTCCTAGTCTTGGAGAGATATATGAGACATTTGACAGTATGCTTGGGAAGATTAAGCAAACAATTTTGGCCAAGGATCCTACTTTGGGGTTCTATGAGCAACATATTAGGCCCCTTGTGACACGGAGGTGGAACATAATGAACACCCCGCTTCATATGGCAGCCTATGCATTGAATCCCAAATGGTATGCACCAAAGGATGGAAGGTTGCCTCCATGTGACGATGATGAGGTTTTAGATGGGTTCACGCGAGCCATTGATAAGATATATATAGAGGAGCAGGCTTCCATACTTCGTGCACAATTCCTTGACTTCACAAATCTTCGTGGTCCTACATTGAGTAAACCACAGGCGAGGTTGGACATAGCTATATTAGCCCAGAGAGAACCTATTGGATGGTGGACATGGCATGGGAGGGATACACCACAATTGAAATTGCTTGCCACTCGCTTACTTTCGCAGGTTGCTAGTTCCTCTGCTGCAGAGAGGAATTGGTCCACATATGGCTTTATCCACTCTATCAAGAGGAATAGACTTACCTCTAGACGAGCGGAGAAGCTAGTGGCCGTGCATAGTGCTCTTCGACTTCAGGATCGTCAGACTCCAGAGTATCGACAGACTCCAGCTTTACGATGGGATGTTGATCCCGAAGATGTGGCCCAGGTTGATGAGGAGGAGACACCACAGGGATTGGTTGGGATTCCATTGGACGAGGTGGACATTGACCAGGACAGTGGCATAGACTCAGAGGACTCTGATTTTGATGCAATGTTAAGAGATGCAGATTAGGGGCAGCATTATACTTTGCTTTGTAGTTTTTAGTATTTACTTAGTACTATTTTGATTTCCATATCGCAATTGACAATGAAACAATATGGCAGCAGTGTAGCCTTTGGGCATTTTGTATGTTATTTCTTTAATATCTATTATGATATGCATATTGACAATGTGAATGAATTGAAATTCTGAATTATGAGTGCATATTGAGTATTGACTATTGAGTCTATTGATAATGTTGTATGTTCGATGTTTGCATTCTAAAATGTTTTCATAGTATCATACACATGCTATATGTTCGATGTTTGCATTCTAAAATGTTTTCATAGTATCATACACATGCTATATCCATGTTTTCATAGTATCATACACATGCTTTATCCATGTTTTCATATGAACATTTAAATTTTCCTATATATTTTAAATTTTCCCTATATTTTATGTAGCCGTCCCCTTTGCCGTCCCCCCCCGTCCCCAAATTTGGCAAAAAAATTTGCCGTCCCGGAAACTCGTCCCCCTGTCCCCCCGTCCCCCCGTCCCGGAAACTTGGGGTAACGTAGATATTTACAAGAACTGATGATCAACAATGAATCACCTTCCTCTATTTATTCTTTTCATATCCAATCATGTGATTCCTTCTAGAAGATTCCCTTCTTATCCTGTTGGTATACTTTATTATTATTTTATTACACGTTAATTTAATTGCACTTTTAAAATATTATTATATTATAATAAAGTGCACACGTCCCAAAATATGTGTAATCTCCTTATTTCGCCATAAAACCAAGTAGACATGAAATGTGAAGCGGTAAATCACTGCAAATCGACCCCCTAATCAATCCTCTTGGCATATGAGGGTCAAGTGATAGGCCAATCCCGTGAATATTCATTGACTAATGAGAAGGGGACATTACAGTCCGCCCTCCCTGGAATTGCTTGTCCTCAAGCAATCTCAATGTTGGATGCTGCAGAATATCCTCTCTCTCCCAAGTAGCATCCTCAATCGGCAAATCTTTCCATTTCACCAAATATTCCCTGATGACTCTATTCTTTAACTTGCGCTCCCTAGAATCAATGATGGCCTTAGGTACTAATATCAATTTCCCCTCTTCATCAAGAGGAGGCAGCATTGTGGAAGGTACAATGTGATGTCCTATTGCCTTTTTAAGGTGTGATACATGAAAAACATTATGTACCTTTGCATCTGCCGGTAGCTCAAGCTCATAGGCCACATCCCCAACTCTCCTAACAATCTTGAATGGACCATAATAGTGCGGCTTGAGCTTCATCGCACCACTCTTCGTAAGTGTGGATTGCCTGTATGGCTGCAGCATCAAATACACTATGTCACCTACATCAAATGACTGCTCAACTCACTTTTGATCTGCATATTGTTTCTGCTGATTTTGTGCCTTTTGTATGCTCTCCTTCAATGATCTCACAATGTCCAGACTCTCCTGGAGAAGATCCCTAGCACTCGACACTCTGCTATCACTCAACAAAAGATCCAAGAAGTTGGGCGCATCATACCCATTCAAAGCCATAAATGGAGTCATCTGGATGGACATGTGGTAAGTAGTATTATAACAATACTCACATAGGTGCAACCACTTAGCCCATGCTCGCTGCTGTTCGACTATGTACTTCCAGAGGTAACCTTCCACCCATTTGTTCACATTCTCTGTCTGATGATCAGTTTGTATGTTCCTGCTTGTTCTGCTGACAAACATGACACTCCCTAACATACTGAAGAACATCGGATTTGAGCCCTTTCCAAGTAAACTGTTCCTTGACCTATCTATGTCTTATAATAACCTGGATGTCCGGCCATGGGAGAATCATGCAAGGCTCTCAAAATCCAACTCTTCATCTCTGATATTGGTACAAGAAAAATTCTCCCTTTGTAAATGGTAAGATCATTTACAATGGAGTACCTTCTATCCTGCACTATACCATCCATAATGCTAGAGGCGCATGAATCCTTAGCATATTTTGCTGAAATCAAATGTCTCCAATCCTTAGTAATCTCAATCATAGCACTCAAATGTGGCCTATGAGACAATGCATGCTGATATAGGTGATGTCAAAGTCTTACACCTGCAACTTAATAACCCACTTCTGCTGGTGGTCATTCAAATGACGCTGCTCAAGGAAGTGTCTCAAGCTGTTATGGTCCGTTTTGATGCTGAATTTAGAGCCCACCAAGTACTGCCTGAACTTGGCCAATGCATGCATAATGGCCAACATCTCCTTATCATATATGCTATAAGTCCGCTTAGGCCCTCTCAATTTCCGGCTCTCAAAAGCAATAGGGTGCTTGTTCTGCATGAGAATTGCACCAATACCCTCTCCTGATGCATCACACTGAAGCTCAAAGGGTCTAGAGAAATTTGGGACAGCCAACACTAGACGTGTGGTCACCAACTGTTTGAACTTTTCAAAACACTGTTGTTCCTGATCAGTCCAAATGAAAGCCCCCTTCTTCGTCAAGTATGTCAATGGTGCTGCTTGCTGAGAAAAACCCTTGACGAAGCGCTTGTAAAAACCACATAATCCCATGAATCCTCTAAGATGCGTAAGGTTCTGTTGATGTGTTTTTTGTGCACATGTGAACACAGAATAAAATACCAAGGTATCTTATCCTCTCTTGAACAAAGTTTCCCGATTGTTGAAGATCTTGCCGAAGGATCAATCAGAGTAACTCCAAGGTTCTTGTATGTAGGGTCTCTATGTTTGGATAAGCTCTTTGCGGTACGATGTGATTTTGTTGGAATTACAAGAGGACTTACTTTCGATGACTTGAACATCTGATTTGCTTTGGATATTACTGGAACGTGGAATTTCACCGGCCCTTGATTTTGAAAAAAGGAAAAAGGATAAGGGTTGGAACGGGATCTATTTCTAACACTAAGAACGTAAGAGCAATGAACGACCTTTGATGAAATTCTAACTAAATCTTGCTTTGACACCCTAGGATCATCTCCACAAGATTAGTGCGATCTTCTGAGGAAAGCTTTATGATGTTTAGATCACCGCTACAAGCATGGACACCGTTAGGTTGATGCATATCAATGAAGAAGCGAATTGAAGTTAAGCTTAAGCTAAATGATTCCAATTGACTACGCAAGACAAGTCTGCAATCAACAAACCGCTAGTAGTATAGATATACGAATTTCATTGTTGGTCATACAAATATCTTCCATTCACCTAATAACATGAAATCAAATTTGAGAAGTATAGAGACCATGCAAATTGTTGAATCGACCCATAGAATTCACCATTTCTTCAATGAAGTTTACAAGTCTTTTGCAACAATATCTTGGCAACAATCTTTGCCTTGTCTTTCTACTCAACTCTAACTATTTCCTACTCTCTGACTATTCACTATTAGCTAGCTATTAACTATTAACCCTTACAAATGAGGAGCCAGGGCTTTATATAGAGAACCCTTTACAAACAGATGACTCTGATTGTCTTAGAATCAATGGCTAGGATTACAAGATAGAAACCCTAATTAGGGTTTGTTATAACAAACTTCCTTAGCCAATGAGAAAATTACATTCCAGGAGTGAGGACCAATAGGAAGCATGGGTAGGTACATCGAAGTTTGTGCCACTTCCAATAAATTAGGTACATTGAATTTGGTCATGCTGAGGTGGACCAATCCGATCGGAGGAATGATGACTGTGATGCCACCTTGTCTAATGCTTGTGACTTGGTTGATCTTCCTTCGTCCTTGATGTACTTTGATGAAAAGCATACCCCCTTGACTCCCATATGCTTGATGAGGTCTCCTTACTGTCAAGTCTTCCTACTCCAATAGCATATCTCGCCTTGAAGTGCTGGCAAAGCCTTTCTTTGTCATCTTGTGGTTCCTTAGTGTGGTGAAGTGAAGGTTTTGGAGATAGCTGGCAACTCCCTGAACACATGTAGTCTTTCAATGCTTCAAAACACCTTGAGTCCACCTTTATGCCTTTGGAATGTCCTTGATGGTGATGGACTGGAATGGGTCGTCCTTGCCCTGATCTTCTTCCATCTGCAAAACAAACCAAAAGGTGATTAAGGACACATAATAAATTCATTCCAATCATAGCATTTCTTACCTTAAATCATCAGCAAAAAGACATCAAAATGGAATTTCGCTCAATATCCTCTCCAGGGACAGGCCTTATTAGATTTTCGCTCTGGACCCTTTGGAAGGGCCAGGAGCGAATTTTGACAAAGTTGCTCAATCAAACCTCATTTTCAACATTATTTCACCAAGATCAAGTCATTCACCTCCAAAATTGCCAAGGACAAGGTTTTGCTCAAGGACCTAGGCAAAATAGTAGAGCACTTAGGAATTTCGCTTTGGACCCTTTGGAAGGGTCAGGAGCGAAATTTGCATTCTTGGCTCAACTTCTTCTCACTTTGTGACCATACTTGCTCAGGTACATGTCCAAGGACGCCCTCAATCTCAACCAACACCTAGCTTGATGCAAAATTGGAGCAAAATGGAGTTTTTAAGGATTTCGCTCTAGAACCTTTGGAAGGGTCAAGAGCGAAATTTGCATTTTAGGACAAATTCCATCATGTCTCTACTCCAAAATGCCTTCCAAGGCAAGCATACACTATCCTTCTCTCCACCAAAGCCTAGGAATCCACAACTTGACCTTCATCATGAGCAAATTAGGTGAAATTGAGAATTTCGCTCTGGACCCTTTAGAAGGGTCGGGAGCGAAATTCTTGATTCTGACTTGATCCTTCATTTTCTTCATTCCAATTTACTTCAAAAGACAAGAATACCTCACTCCTCCTTCAAGATGAGAGTTTTAGTATTGCTAGCAGAAATCTTCAGGATGCTTAAACTTTGTTCTGCAATACTCGAGGCAATCCTCAATTTTGCTGACTTTACTGGCAGTGCCCGAAATAGTTTGATCCATAGCGTCAACAAGAGTTTTCCTCTCCAGCAGGTCTTTCTCTATTTTCTCAAATTTGGGGTTGAAGGCGTCTCTTATATTTTCAGCTTTTGCAATGGTATTTTTCAGGTCCTCAATGTAATCAGCCATAGTCTTCCCTTCCCCAGTGTTGATAGTTTCCAGAATCTGAATTTGGTGGCTGAGCTTTTTGTTGTCATCCACAGTTTTCTTGTAACCAGTTATTAGCCACTCCATAGTGTACATAAAACCTTGCATACCCTTAGGAGGAGGGTTTGGGGGAAGATCAATCTTACCGGGGTTGTCTTGTTCCTTTTTTGGAGTGTCACCAATAGTAGCTGTGTCGTCAACCCTAAGAGCCTCTCTAGTGGTCACCTGCTCCAGTTTCTGTTCAGCTTCCGAAGTCCTTTCCTGCTTATGAGCCTCCAGCTCCTTCACATTCTCCTCCTTCCTCTTTTGCTTGTTTCTAGTCTGTGTGTGGACTTTAGTTTTCTTTTTCAGAGAACCTTAAGGTTTCTCCTTCTCTGAGTCTTTAGAGACCTCCTCCTCCTCCTCCTCGGAACTAATCTGGAGGATTTTGCCTTTAGGTTTTTTACCCTTTGAGGAAGGTGGTCTTGTTTTCATATATTTTCTCTTCTTACCAATTTCAAAATCCAAAACATCCAAACTCTCCTTAGAATCACTAGTTGGGTCACTGTAGGAACCCTCATCCATTGAAAAGACAGAGTCAGACCCATCCTCCTCAGACTCAATAGAGGGCTGCGGGCGGGCTATTTGGTTGGCCTTGAGATGGTCATAGATAAGGACCATTAAGCCTTGATGCATGGTAGTGTCCCCCATAGGGTTCTCTTTGTAGGCCTTAATGGTGGCATTCAGCGAGCATAACAGAAAATAAGGAAAGTTAACCTTCTCATCATGCCTAAAATGATTCAGCAAAACAAAATGGTAGCCGTATATTTTAGTGAATCTACCATCCAATGTAATGTAGTGCATTAAAACAAAGAGGACCTCTCGCCATGGTTTAACAAAAGCCCTAGGGGGATGGTAAGTTTTACTTAGCTTCACCAGACGTTTTTTCTCCTTTTCGGTTTCAGGATATCTGTCAATGGCCTCCTTACTGACTTTTCTGTCTCTATAAAAGTTGCATCCTTCCCTTCTGAGCCCCGTGGCTTGGGCAATAAGGTCTTCATCAATTACAACAAACTGGTCTCCCATTTTCAAAGTGCCCTTTCTCTAGTTTTTGCAAAAAACTGGTAACCGTGCCATCCCGTCCATGGAGTCTCTCCATGAATTTCGAAAATCCACCCTTCTGCAAAATGCTCGAAACCGCCTCCTTCTGTTTCCATTCCTTGCAGCTGCTAGGTTCATAGCAACGTCTGTTTCTGCCCATTTTTTTGCTGTTCAGAGCCGAATTTTGAAACTTGTAGAGAGTTTTAGACAGAAAGTTTCTCAGAACTATCAATTTTACCCAGAAAGCATGGGAAGTGATAGAATAAGTATTATAATAAATGAGGCTGACATTATTATAATAACTCTAAGTACTCCATTTAGTCCTTTTCATTATTACTCTGTCCATCAAAAATCTTTGGAGTGCTACTATATCGGTCCTTAAAAATGATTAGTCTGACATCCTCAAGGAGTCCTTGTTCTCCCGTCCACGTAATTATTTCATCTTTATTGATCGTTGCGTTGGCTGCCCAGTCAGTAGACCCATTGGCCTCATGGTAGATATGAGATATGTAACTTTTTTCAAAAGTGCTTATAAGGTCTCTAGCAGCTTTTATAATATTGTTGATAGACCATGAGGGCTTAGAGGTCCCCTTGAGACATTTGATGATGTTGTTTGAATCCCCTTTAATCCATATGTAGGGGCAATTCCATTTTTTAGCGAGGAGAATACCTTGGAGAGCTGCCATTGTTTCTGTTTTATGGTTTGTTTGATTCGCTATTGGGACAACAATCATTTCCTTGCAAATACCTTTATCATCTCTAAGAATAGCTCCACAACCCGCAGGGCCCGGGTTTCCTTTTGCAGCACCATCAAAATTGACTTTGAACCAACCATGAGGGGGGGTTTGCTACCTTACTTCAAATCTTTTGTTTTGTTTGGGGTCAGAGCTACCAGCATTCTTGAAATTCTAGGAGCTTAAAATATTGGATTCCAGGGGATTGGTCGAGAAACAGGGACCCTCAATGATCCCAATATTCTCCACAATCGCCCATTTTATTTTCTGGAACACTATATCCTGATTGAGGGATATGTCCCTGAAGATACGATTGTTTCTTTCTTTCCATAATCCCCACAGGATGTGAGGAAGTGATAGCTGCCACATAGATCTCAAAAAGGGGTTAGACCAATGAAAATTCCAAGAGGAGAACAGATCACTGATAGTGTTAGGAAACACCCAATCTATGCTAAAACTTTTAAGAAATCTTTCCCAGACTGAGGTAGAATAGGAACAGTGGATGGCCAGGTGGTCCACTGACTCGTCCTCCTGAAGACACAAAGCGCATCTATTAGGGAAGGCAAAACCTCTGCCCTTAAGGTTGATCTAGGGTCAATATCTTATTTTGAAGGATGGTCCAATAAAAAGTGTTGATTTTGGGGGTCAGACCCTTAATCCAGGGTTTAAACCAGAAAGGATTAACAGGAGGGGTGGAGGAGAGAACACCATGCATTGAAGAAACAGTAATAATACCTTTGGGTTCATGTTTCCAAATGAGGGAGTCTTCCTCTTTGTTCAACTAGACCGAAGACAGATGGATCTTGAGTTTAGTGAGGCTTGGGTGGATACTTTCAATGTTCTGCCATTTATTGCCAGACCAATACCCTTCAACTAAAGGACCAGAAATTCTAATACAGGAGGGAGCATGAGGGGCCCATTCAGGGATTTCAGTCAAAGGTTTATCAAAAAGCCAGGGGTCTTCCCAGAATTTAACTTTCCTGCCATTTCCTACTTTCCAAATTACTCCTTTAGCAATGCTTTCTCTGCAATTAGAGGCATGATTCCATATATGGGACCCATTAATACTGATTGCCGAATTGATAAAAGAAGAAAGAGGAGGACAGAAGAGAGTACTTACTTCGCCATATTTTACACCATTCAATATCTGAATGGAACATTCTCCAGACCTGTTTGGACAGGAGAGCTTCATTTAAGGTTCAGATTCTTCTCAGGCCCAAACCTCCTTTACTTTTCGGTCTTCAAACCTGATCCCAAGCCACAACAGACATTCTTTTCTTGTCCTCAACCCCTGAGCATAGAAATTTTCTTTGAATTTTCTCAATAGCATCTGCATACTTAACTGGAATTCTGAAAAGGCTTAGGGCATAGATCGGTATGCTATGAAGAGAAGCTTTTAGAAGTTGAAGCTTTCCAGCCTGACTTAAAAGGGCTCCTTTCCAACCAGCTAGTTTTTTATGAAATTTATCCACTAGTGAGCTCTAAAAAGGATCAGGAGGTGCAATGCCCATGGGGAGGCCAAGATAGGTCGCAGGAAGATCAACAATCCTACATTCCAGGATTCTGCTGATTCTCTATTGTCTTCTCTCAAGAGTATTGATGAAAAAAACTTCGCTTTTGACCCAATTAATAAGTTGACCAGAAGCTGAGGTAAACTTACAAAGAGTACTCTTCAGGATTTTAGCTTCAGAGATACTTGATTCCCCCATGATAATAATATTGTCCACAAACTGTTGATGGGAGCAAATAAGGTCAGCAGAAGAAGGTTCGAGTCCCTTAAAGGAGCCTTGCATAACCATATATTCCATGGACCTACCAAAACATTCTGCCATAATGATGAAGAGGATGGGGGAAATGGGATCCCCTTGCCTTAGTCCTCTAGAAGCTTGGAAAAAGGGGGACGGGGAGCCATTGACAAGAACAACAAAAGAGGCTGAGGTAATAAGCTGGCTGAAGAGGTCGATAACTCTGGTGGAAAAACCATAAGCCATAAGAACCTTCACAAGAAAAGGCCAGTCAACCCGGTCGTAGGCCTTGGAGAGATCAAGCTTGAGGATGAGACCCTGCTTCTTTGCTCTAACAAGAGAATGAATATTCTCATGGACAGTTATAATGGAGTCAAGAATTTGTCTTCCAGGGACAACCATTTTGCGGATGATTAATCAAAGCAAGAAGGACAGACAAAATTCTGGTAGTGAGAACCTTGGAGATAATCTTATAAAAAGAGTTGCATAAACTGATTGGTCTAAACTTGTCCATTGAGTCTGCACCTTGGATTTTGGGAATAAGAGTAATGAAAGTACCATTGATTTCTTTCAAAAGTTTTCTAGCCCCCAAAAATTCCTTGACCCCGTTGGAGACATCTTTCCAGACAATGTCCCAGAAATCTTGGAAAAAGAACATGGGGAAACCATCTGGGCCAGGTGCTTTGTTACCATCAAAGGAAAAAACAGCATTTTTGATTTCCACGATCGAGGGAATGGAAGAAAGGGAGACATACATCTATTCATCAATGAGACAGGGAATATTATGAAGGAAAGAAGTTTGAGCTTCAGCATCCAATCTGTGACCCCTCTTTAGCAGTTCCGAGAAGTACCTTTTAGCTTCATTCCTTATTTCTACCTCCTTGACCAACTCCCCATTATCCACAATTAGTTTGGTTATCCTATTAGCCGCTTTATGCTTGATCGTCGACATATGAAAAAATCTTGTATTCCTATCTCCTTCCTTAAGACAAATGCATCTTGATCTCTGCTTCTAGAAAGTTTCCTCTTTAACAATGATGTCATGGTATTTTTTAAGAGTCTCATTTTCATTAGCAATGGACACAGTACTGAAACCATCCTTCTGAATTTGGGTCTGAATTTTTTTAAGGTCATCCTGGACTTTTCCTTTGGCCTCAAAGATATTACTCCTATCTCCTTCCTTAAGACAAATGCATCTTGATCTCTGCTTCTAGAAAGTTTCCTCTTTAGCAATGATGTCATGGTATTTTTTAAGAGTCTCATTTTCATTAGCAATGGACACAGTACTGAAACCATCCTTCTGAATTTGGGTCTGAATTTTTTTAAGGTCATCCTGGACTTTTCCTTTGGCCTCAAAGATATTCCCAAAGCTGGATTTATTCCAGAGTCTTATATTGTCCTTTACCCTTTTAAGCTTCTTAACAACTTTGTACATAGCAGTTCCCTCAACTTGGATACTCCACCATTTCTGAATATTACTTTTGATATTTGGGTGATGGGTCCACATTTTTTCAAATCTAAAGGGAAAGTGTCTCCTTCTATTAATTGGGTCAGCAATGAAGGTGATAGGAAAATGGTTTGACCCAACCCGGATGTGGGCCGACAGGGAGCAGAAATAATGACTATACCAGTCATCTGAGATGAGAGTCCTGTCAAGACGAACTTGGATAAGATCATTACCAGTTCTCCTATTAGTCCAAGTGTAATTGCATCCCTGTATTTACACATCATTGAGAGCCTGAGTGTTAATAAAGTCCATAAGGGCCAGTCTACTTTCTAGCTGAGAGGGGCTTCTTCCAAATTTTTCCTCCTCTCTCAAAGGAGTATTGAAGTCTCCCATGACCAACCAGCTAAGATTTCTGAAGTTGTCCTTAGCTTCTATAAGTTTTTTCCAGAAGGAATTTCTAGCTTTCAAGGTATTGGGAGCATAAATGTTAGTGAGGACCCATGATGTACCATCTTTTAAATGCTCAAATTTAATGCAAGAGAAATTTTTTTCCTGAATAAGAACATGGCCTTTGACAGTATTAAGGTTCCAGATGGTAGCTATGCCTCCTGAAGCACCTTCCAAACTACCACCACTGACATTCCCATTTTTGAAAAACTACAAAGATTTAACTTTTTCTCTACTCATTTTGGTTTCTTGAATTAGAAAAACATCAGGTTTACTATCCCTTATCATATTCCTAATGATATCATGTTTATGAGGATTATTAAGTCCCCTAATATTCCAAGAGATGATTTTCATAGTTACTTACCGATTCCTAACTCCTTAAGAGTCTTCTGGGTCCCATCTGCAATGTTCTTACTGCCTCCTTGTCTCTGACTTTATGGTTAGAGGGTCAACCTGGGGAAGAGGAGATATACCCCACATCAACTTGAGCAATTCTGTTGGATTTCCTTAGTTGAGAAACCGAGGGAGTGGTTCCTTTCTTGTTCCTGTATTTTGGTATTTTCCACTCAGCATCTTTCTCAAGGGCCGCTTCCGGGTTACTGAGGATTCTGGAAATTTCGTCTTCATTACCCCAATTAGGGATACTGGAAGTATTTAAGTCACTGTTTGCTGTTTTTGAGTTCAGGTCTGAATCCGAAAGGTTCATACCCAGTATTGCACATTTTTGGGCTTCTTGCTTTTCGGGACTTGTCATGAGCAGCGAAGAGTCAGTCTTTTCTTCTTGGGAGCCAGGGATCTCCCCTTCCTCAGGTTGGTCCTCTTTCTCTTGCAATTCCTTACCCGCATAAGTGTCAGCTACCACTTCAGCTATGTCATTTGAAGAATCAGTCTGATCTTTCAGTTCCTCTGTTCGAGTTGTAACAGAGGTGTTGACATTGGTTGACTCCTTTCTCAATACTTCTTGGGTTGAGGGGCCGGAGACAGAAGTTGAGGACAGTTCCTTATTCTCCCCCAATGGTTCAAAGCGATTATAGTCAACTTCTTTATTCTCTGAGTTTTTAACTTGCCATACCATTTTTTCTGGAGCCTTTTTACTTTCAATCTGGGGTTTAGTCTTCTTGAGCTCTACTTTCGGCTTGATCGGACAGGATTTTGCCCAGTGACCTACTTTTTGACAATGGAAGCAGGCAAAGGGGATAGATTCATATTCAATTTGCTATTTCCATGTTCCCAACTTTGACACTAGATCTATCTGTTCCAGCATGTCTGCGTCATGGGCTATCCCTACACAAAACCTAGCATAAGTGAGTCTCCTTTTTGAAGCTGTGACTGGGTCTATAGAGAGGAGTTCACCAAAGGAGCTTGCAATTCCTGAGAAGATGCTTTCTGCCCAATATTCAAGAGGCAAACCTGGTAACTTTACCCATACTAGGACTTGTGCCAAAAGAGAGTCGTTCATGTTTAGATTCGGATGCCATTTCCGAAGAACCAAAGCTGTCTTTCCTATCATCCAGGGACTTCCACATAGTATCCTTAATTTATCTTCTTCACATGAAAAAGTAAAAGACAGGAGGCCTTTAGGTAAAGCCGAGATTTCAACATTACCCTTCAAAGCCCATTTTCGTTTGACATAGGCCCTAACAAATTCGATATTTGGACGCAAACCCATAAATTTGCCTACCAGGGAGTTCGACATATTGTATATATTATGATCCAGAACCAGATCAGGAATAGAGATAGCGAACTTTCCACTGGAAGGATCATAAATATTCTTGACAGGAGGTAAAGAGGATTTACCGGATGGTTTAGTTCCAAAAAGGGAAGACCATTTTTTAGTTTCTTTTCCGCTCTCCAAGGTCTCTTCACGTGGGTTGGGCCCCCCACTGAACCCCTCCCCCAAAAGCCCGAAGGAACCCTCTTTCTTCTCTGGCAGAGTACCACCAGTCTGCGGGATGTCAACAGCGTCCGGAATGTCCGGAGGCTTGTCCTTCTCTCCCATGGGGCCAGCTGCTTCGTTCTGGCCGCTCCCACCATTGGAACCAAAGTTCCCGCCTTGCAGAGAATTTGAATTTTGAATTCTCCCATTGCCGCTTCCTACTCTTCCAAGCTCTTCCATTGCCGCTTCTAGAGGTCCGTTGTTAACCTTACATAACTCAAGTCTGCAAGGTAAATATTGTCTTATTAACATCTTTTAAATTAACTTTTTCTATTTTTAGAAAAAGTGTTGTTATAACTTTAATTTATAAAGTTACTTTATTAGCTTACCAAAGTCGTAAAAATGACTAAGTATAAGATTCCCTTTGGCAAGTAGATCACCCCCAAACACTAGAATTCACCCGTGGAGATGGGTGTCAGGTGAATTTCCCATCCTGATAGATCATTCGGGAAGTGGGGACATTACAGTCCTCCCTTCTCGGGATTCCTTGTCCTCAAGCAACTGAAGAGATGGATGCTGCAAGATAACTTCACCTTCCCAAGTGGCATCCTCAATAGGTAAATCCTTCCATCTGACCAAATACTCCCGAACTACCTGGTTACGTAAACTCTTCTCACGTTGATCCAATATCTCAACAGGAACCATGATCAACTTCCCTTCCTCATCCAAGGGTGGTAACACTGAAGAAGTCATTGTGTGCTGTCCAATTGCCTTCTTGAGGCAAGATACATGAAAGACATTATGAACCTTGCTCGCTGGTGGAAGCTCAATCTCATATGCCACTTCCCCAACTCTCCTCAAAACACGGTACGGACGATAGAATCGGGGCTTAAGCTTCTTTGCCCCACTCATCTTCATAGAACTTTGTCCGTAAGGCTGGAGGCGCAAGAATACCATATCCCCAACCTCAAATGTTCTCTCGGTCCTATGGCGATCAGCATATAACTTCTGCTGATCCTAAGCTCGCTGAATGTTCTCCTTAAGTGCCTTGAGAATGTCTTGGCTTTTCTGAAGCCAATCCTGTGCCAGTGGCGCTCTACTATCTCCAAGTGCCAAATCCATGAATGTCATAGCATCGTAACCATATAGTGCACGAAAAGGAGACATATCAATAGACATATGATGTGTCGTGTTGTAGCAAAACTCTCCCAAATATAGCCAACGAACCCATGTACGCTGCTGGCCTGCCACATAGTTGTGTGAATACCCCTCAAGCCACTTGTTCACAATCTCAGTCTGTCCATCAGTTTGAGGGTGATAGCTGGTGCTAGGTGTCAACTTGGTGCCAGTAAGTTTAAACAATTCCTGCCAAAAAGAACTCATGAATCAGTTGTCACGGTCACTGACAATGGTCTTTGGAAGACCATGGAGCCTAAATAATTTTCTGAAAAACATATCAGCAACCTGTGAAGCTGTATATGTTGCTGCTATGGGAAAGAAGTGAGCATATTTTATCAACCTGTTCACTACTACATATATGCAATCTTTCCCTTGCACCTTGGGAAGACCCGTGATGAAATCCATTGAAATACCAGTCCATTTTTGCTCCGGAATGGGTAATGGTTGCAGCAGACCAGCAGGGTGTGTATTTTCAGTTTTATTTTGTTGGCAAGTAATACACTCCCTTACATGCTGTAAAACATCATCTTTGAGGCCTTTCCAAGAGAACCTTTCTCTAATCTGCCTGTAAGTCTTACCATATCTGCCTGTAAGTCTTACCATACCCCTGATGTCCTGCTAGAGGAGTGTCATGAAAAGCATGTAAAATCTTATTTTTTAGTTTAGATTCCGGAACTAAATAAATTCTTCCCTTGTAGTAAATCACGTCATCCACAACTGTGTACCTGTCATCCTGAAGGATCTCATCCATAATTTCACATGCATGCTGATTTTTGGAATACTCTACTAAAAGTTGAGATTTCCAATCAGCTGAAATCTCACTCAATGAAAAAATGGCAGCAATGGATGGCTTTCTAGATAATGCATCAGCAGCTACATTATTTTTCCCCTTGACATATTCAATGTCAAAATCATATGGTTGGATCTTACTGACCCATTTTTGCTGCCTCTCATTAAGATCTTTTTGTCCTAAAAAGTACTTAAGGCTGTTATGATCAGTTCTAACAATGAATTTCCTCCCCACTAAGTATTGTCTGAATTTTGAGAGAGCATGCATAATAGCCAACATTTCTTTATCAAAGGTAGAGTATAATTTCTCATTGTCTTTCATTTGTCAAGGGTGCTGCAATCTGAGAGTAACCCTTTACAAACCTCCTGTAATAAGCACATAAACCAAGGAAACCACGCAACTCTGAAATATTCCTGGGAGGTGGCCAATCAATAATAGCTTGGATCTTTTCCTGATGGACTTTGACTCCATCAACTCCTATCACATGACCCAAATATAGAATCTCAGTGAGCCCAAATTCACATTTGGACATCTTAGCATACAAGGACTGAAATTCCATAATGCTCAACACCTCATCTAAGTGCCTCAGATGTTCCTCCCATGATCTGCTGTAAATCAATATATCATCAAAGAATACCAATACAAACTTACGTAGATGCTTATTAAATATGTGGTTCATACATGACTGATATGTAGCAGGGGCGTTAGTGAGACCAAAAGGCATCACTAAGAACTCATAATGACCATAATGGCATCTAAAGGCTGTTTTGTGAATATCAGACTCCCGCACCTTAATGTGGTGATACCCTGATCGAAGATCAATCTTCGAAAAATAAACTGAGCCATGAAGCTCATCCAACAACTCATCTATGCGTGGAGTGGGGTACTGATTCTTAATGGTTTTCTTATTAAGTGCACGGTAGTCAATACACATGCATAAGGTCCCATCCTTCTTCACCAACACAACTAAAGAAGCAAAGGGGCTAGAGCTCGGTCTAATGAATCCCATGTCCAGGAGTTCCGTGAGGGTCTTCTCAATCTCATCTATGTAGGCCTTAGGATGGCGGTAAGGACTGGTCATTACTGGTTTTGCTCCATCCTCTAATTCTATCACATGCTCAAAGCCTCTATCAGGTGGTACTCTAGGAGGTATATCACCAAACACCACCCCATGTTTATCTAAAATCTGTTGTCTATCAATGTGATATGAATTGCCATCCTGAGATAAAGGTGCTTTAGATGAAACAAAGCACTGGGTAGCCCAAAGGATATCTCTGTGCCTGATAATAGTCTCCATCCTGCGAGAGGAAACCTCCTTGGGGCCTCCATCAGATAATGCCCTCAGTATTCTCTTCTTACCATCAGCTAAGAACTCCAATTGCATTCTGCGGTGATCAATGACATATCTGCCAATTCCCTATAACCACTGCATACCTATAACTGTATCATAATCCTCGGGTAAAACATAAAAGTCATTTGTCAAAGTGTAGTCCCCCATCTGGATACTGAGCTAAGGAATCCTTCCGGTACATCCCAACACTGCACCATCTGCAACCTTCACACCAAATCCTGAAAATTCCTCTGTCTGTAACCCACGTCTCTCTACCATATGCTGATCAATAAAGTTGTGGGTCGCTCCAGTATCTACTAAACACACTACACGCTGCCCTTGAATAGTTCCCTTCAATCTGAAAGTGTGGAACTTAGGATAACTGGAAAGAGTGGCCATGGTAACATTGGCCGTAGCCTGTGCATCAGTAGAGTCAAGCTCAATTTTGGGAGACTCAATATGCTCTCCCTCATCATCAGTGTCCTGTATGTGCTCATCCTCCACATTTGAGCTCACTTCAATGAGATGAGCTTTGCCTTTGCCAAGGCATCTGTGACCCAATTCCCAAGGTTCCTTACAAGTAAAACACATTTTCTTCCTCCTTAATTCATTTCTAGTTTCCTGATCAATCCTAGGAGAAGATGTGTTACCCTTCTGTGGATTGAAAGGCTTCTGGAAGGGTTTGGAGTTCCTGGGAAAGTTTTTGTTTTGCTGAAAAGTGGAGGATAGAGGAGTGGTGTCCAAGTCTAACGTGAGCTGAATAGCCTCCTGTAAAGTCTTAGGCTTCAAAATCTTGACCAAACCACGGTATCTCTCATGAAGTCCCTCTATGAAGAGCATAACTACCCTCCTAATAGGCATCTTCGGTACCATCACTGCTATACGCTGAAATTCATTAATATATGTATCCACATGACTCGACTGTTTCAGGAGAGCTAAATCCTTGTAATAAAGTTCCACATCTTTCTTGTCAAATCTGGAAATCAGCCTCTTTGTGAATTCTGCGTATGAATGAATGAGAGCGTGATTCTGTGTGACCAATCCATGATGCCACCAGTCATATATGACACCCTTCAAATGTAGGACAGCAATCTGAATGGCCTCGTTTTCAGCCATGGGTTTCAAGGAGAGGTAGATATCTAGCTTGTGAACCCAAGCTCGTGCACTAGTGGAACCGTTTCCATCAAAAGTGGATAAAATCAGCTTATTTGTAGCTTTCTTCAGATCATTATTCCATTGCTGTCTGGGTCCCCTGTCATTCTGTCCCCTCATGGAATCACGACGTTGCATACAATATTGGTGCAACGAAAATGCATCTCTAACATGTGCTGGTAGGCGTGCCCACTCATCGCTGGCAACCATAACTGTGTCTTGGAAGGTGATTCCGTTCTGAGTATCAGCCAATGGTGGTACATCTCTAGGAGTGAACCGTTGAAGCATAGGCCTATCCGTTGTCCTAATGGGTCCTGTCCCTTCGTGGTGAGATGGATGCATTACTTTGGGAAGATGGAATTCTACTGCTGCCCCTACTTCTTGCAGCTGATACTGTCTTGCTACGGCTGCTGTGCCTTCCCCTATTATTTCCCAAATCCATCCTGTCAAGTGTGTCTTGTAACTTGTTGATTGCTTCAACAATTCTTAGTTGTGCTTCAGCCAAGCTCCTCATAATCTCATTAGGATTGAGTGGAATCTGTCTCTCCTGTCTGGGTGGGCTCCTTTGTCCTTCAAGTATATCACCCATATTAGCCTCAAAGGGTGGTTTTGTGACAAAATTTAAATCCACTCTAGGTCTCCTGCGTGTGTAATATCTGTGGGTACCAAATCTGCCCCGCTGCATAGAATTACTCTGATGACCCCTAGGCTGGCAGGATCATCGCTCTGATACCACTGAAAGATCCTTGGCTAGAATTCTCAACCAAACTGCTGATTGTTTACAAATTCAAATTCTTTGACCAGCGAAAAGAGTTTTTGGATGTTTATTGTATTTTCAATTTTTTTGTAGTTTTTTGGATTTTTGACAATACATGGAAAATAAAAAATGCAATACAATAAATATAGAACTGATAATGGTTTCCAGAATTCTGATTATTAATTGCAGCAAGTACAAATAAACAATAGAGAGAATTCTTGATAGAATTAAGCCGTTTAAGGCTTACCAGGTGTCCAAGCTTGTCCAGGATGCCTCCTTTATTTGACTGGATTTAAAAGAATGTTGGTATAAAGCTTGATAACTGGAATAGAAGCTCCACACTACTTATTTGACCCTAAAATGAATTATCAAAAATAAATTGAGTTAAAAGATGAAGACCCAGATAGAAATTCCAAAGGTTGCCAGGCAAAACTTCCCAAATTGATCAACTTTCCTCACATATTTGTTGGTACAACTCACATACACTCGAATATCTCCCGGTAATCCACATTGCTCTCTTTATTACCTCCTAACAATGAAATTTGTGCACACATTTCAATGCTAAACCCCCATATCTATTTTATTGGCTGACCCAGGCATGGGGAATGGTACGGCTAGGTTGGAAACAGTACGGCTTGCTTTAATTACTCCTATGACTGCTGGAAGCTCACTGTGACTGCTCAGATTTAATAAATCAAACTTGCTAATACCCTCAGAAATGGATCTCCTTCTGTCTACAACCCTTTGTGGCCAATTTCTATCAGTTAATGCTGTCATGGTGAAGTTGGGTAAGTGGGAAATTGTCCTCACTTCAGCAAATTGGAGGGTTTTTGTCCTCAATTGCTCCAAGATCAGAACCTCTGTTGCGAATCGTGCAATACAGACAATGAATCATAAAAATTGAAAAGTGTAGAACGAGCCTCCCAAAACCCATGATACCTTTCTTAATTCATCTTCACCTTAAACGTACCACAAAGGCATCTTCCAAAGATTCCATTGGAATCTCTCTTTATCAAAAAAGTTCGATCAATAATGATAGGGTTAATTTGTCATTAAGAAGGGGCCATAAAAGGTTACTTTATTACCTAGGGAAGTGTGCAAGGTAAATAAAGTCTTATTAACATCTTATAAATTAACTTTTTCTATTTTTAGAAAAAGTGTTGTTATAAATCTAATTTATAAAGTTACTTTATTAGCTTACCAAAGTTATAGAAATGACTAAGTATAAGATTCCCTTTGGCAAGTAGATCATCCCCAAACACTAGAATTCACTTGTGGAGATGGGTGTCAGGTGAATTTCCCATCCTGATAGATCACTCAGGAAGTGGGGACATTACATGTGGGAGGTAAAGGGGGTTGGAGGGAGTTAGGATATGTTGGGGAATAAAGTGGAGTGGGAGGTATAAGGGGGTAATGAAAGGGTAAAGGGGATGTAGGTTATAATGGGAGTTATAAGAGGCAAGGAAAAAGGGTAAGGGGGTAGGGTGGTAGGTTAGGAGAGGGATAGGATATGGGTAGGCTAGGATGGGGGTAGGTGATTAAATCGAAAGGTAATGGTGCCGGTGTTGCTGCAATCGATCTCAATGGTAAAGAATCTCAATTTTCCATTTAGATTGGTTTTCTCATGCATAAATGTGGTTGGGTATGAAGCACTCCCATTGGGATTTAAGATGGTGAATTAGATGAATATGACAAATTATGTGTATGGCTCCGAATTATTCTCTAGAAAAGGGGAGCGAATAGCGAGAAAGGTTTGTGCGGCTAAGAATGCCCAATCAGATCCGCGCTATAGGAGTGTTGCATGGGTAGGCTAGGATGGGGGTAGGTGATAAAGTCGAAAGGTGTGGGTAGGAAGAAGGTAATTAGGAATAAAGGTGGGAAATGGGAATAATTAAGTAGGTAGGGAGGTTAGGATGTGGTAGGCTAAGGGTTATAGAGATAGGAGGGTGGAAGATGTAGGTGTGGGCAAGGTAGGTGTAAATGTAGATGATTGGTAGTGGATGAGTATACTAGGATGGGGAGAGGGTTAGGTAGGTAAAGGTATAGGTTAGAAGATGGGATGTAAGGTAAGGGACATGGAAGTGGTAGGTTATGTAGAGATGTGAAGAAGGTTAAGGCATGGGGTATGAAAGGTGGATGGAGGATAGAGGATAGGAAGGTAGGTGAGCTAGAAGGTATGGTAAATGGAAGTGAAGAGTGTTAGGGGAGGTGGAAATGGAAGGAAATGGAAATGGGAATGATTGGGTTTGGGCACCCACAGACAGGATCGGGAAAAGTGGAAGGGATTATGCCTTGGCTGGGCAAAGGGAATGTTAAACCTCACTTCATCTCAAAGAGAAAGACTTGGCTAGCTCCTGAGCAACCACGAACAAAAGGTTAATAGCAAAGATTCAACAACAACCAACTAAGCTAAAACAACTAACCTACAAAGCGAAAAAGTAGGGGTCCCCATTTGCAATGGGGCGATGTGTGAATACATCACAACAAGACTTGAATCAGCCTTCTAGAGTGTTGTCCTCATTTTGGTACCCAAAAATGAAGGACCATTACTTGAAATTTTGTCAAAAAAATAAAAAAATTTGCTCTATGGCACGCTTCCCGAGGCAGAATTTTGCCTTATCCACAGACCGGCTTAATCCTCAGTCCATCCTCAAACCACTTTTCAAATTTCATCGTATTCTGGGTTCGTTTGCTATGTCTTTCCTTCAATTTTGGGTTTTTTCTCCCTGACTATAGGTGGCAAATTTTTCTTAAGTTGCAAGTTTTAATGATTTTCTTTGTTTTTGTCTTTGTAGAGAAATTTTTAGCTAATTACAAGTGCACTTTATGAAAAAGGAACTTGTAACTTACTTTTTATTTCCCCCTTGATGCTTTTTGGCTTTTTAAGTCATAATAAGGATTTTTTTGGATAAGTTACAAGTTAATTTTAAATTGCATATTTAAAAGTCACTTGTAATTCTTTTGTAAAATCCCTATTTTAGTGTTTTTGCTTGTAATGGAGATTTTATTCCCCTATTACATGTGTTAAGTTATTAAAACTTGTTGAAGGGATTTTATTTTCCCTTTACAAGTTATTATAACTTGTATATCTCTCTCAAAAACCCGATTTTGCTTAGAATGGAGAAAAGTGACATTTTAAACTTGCATTTGAGTGTTAAAAACCTGATTTGCTCCATAAAGGAAAAATGAAGGCATTTTAAACTTGCTATTGAGTCTTAAAAAACCGATTTTGCCTTGTTGGGAGAAAAGTGAAATTTTAAACTTGTAATATGAAAATAAAAACCCGATTTTCACTATTACATGTAAAATGAAACTTGTTGCATTCTTCCAAAAATCCGACCAGCTTCTTAGGCGAATTTGTTGAAGGATTTGGTTGACATTTTCCACCGATTTTTGTGGAGAAATCTTAGGAGGAGGAAGGCGTTTTGGTTTCCTTGCTATTTTCATGCATCTTGAAACTCTTCCCATGCCATTTGGTGGATTTATTTGCTGGTTTGAAGGCGTTATAACAGCAACACGTGTTTGCCAAAACACCAAGTTTTTGTCTTCCAAGATGCCACGAATTTCTTCTCTCCCATATCGCTTTGCTTCCTCAACCCTAGGCGTTGAGATTTAAGGGAGATTTGACCAATTCTTTTGCCCCTTTGCAAGGCGTTTTTGCTGCTAAAAACGTTTTTCCTCACGTGGCTAGGGTTTTGGGAGTTCGCTTATTGCTTATTTAAGGGATTGTCTTCTTCATTCAAAGATTGTTCATCTTTTGAAGAGGCATTTCGAATTGGAGCAAGGTATGTTTTCTTTTCTTCTTGTTTTATTTTCTTGTTTTCTTGTTTTTTTGTTTTTCCATTTTAGTTGTAAATTTGTGTATATGTTGGTTTTGCCCCAAAAATCAGTTTTTGTGAGAGAGATTTTCCCCTTTGTAAAGCAATTTGTGAATTATATTGTTCTTCCCCATTTTCCCCTCTGTACTTGTATTCGGGATTTTAAATCTTGATTACAAGTTGGATGAAAATAATTGATCTTCCCTTATGGTTATAAGAATTTAACCATCTTTTGTTGAAATTCCAAGTTGCAAAGATGAAAAATACCCATCCTTCCAAAATCGGGTTTTTAGAACCGAATTGCATGTCCAAAGTGTTGGTAGAAAATTTTGTACACTTGGGGGAAATATACAAAATTGTGGTTTCAACCACAGCACACGAGTAAAAACTCTCCTAATTAAGGGAAGGCTCCCCCTATCTAACTAAAACTGAAATAAAATGGGATGGAACAACAATCTTTCTTCTTTCTTCAAGAAAGACAATATCCTTTTCTCTTCACAGAAAATGATAGCGATTGAAAACGAATAGCAGTAACTACTTTCAAGTGAAATGAGAGAAAGGAAATGAAGTTTCTTGAAAGCGCAAAGACTTTCGTCACTTCCTTCGGGACGGGACAACAATATCAAGCTCAAAGACTTGACTATTGGAAGTCCTATCTACCCTTTGCTATACTAAATTTTACAACGAATAAAAGATAACAGCTCAAAGACTGAAATAATCTATTCTTTTAACACAAAGACAAGAACTAATGCAAGCTCAAAGACTTGCTGATATTTCTTATCAAACAGTAATTTTTCCTCAAGAATAGACGCAAGCTCAAAGACTTGCTGCTCCTTCAAGATGGTTTCCTATTTTAATTAATCTTCTCTACTTGCAGCTCAAAGACTTCAAATCAGATTGGACTAAGCTCCTTTAGAAACACTTTGCATAGAAGAAATAAAAAGATTCAAACTCAAACATGTAGCTCAAAGACTCAAAACTTGAGTAATCCTTCTTTCTTATTCTTCAAAACCTTCAATTCACATACATAAGCTCAAAGACTTCTTGCTGTAAATTTGGCAGAGTTTTTGCTTGCTTTCCAAAAGATATATTTACAATGGACCTCTCAAGTATTTATAGAAGAGGAGTCTTGAGAAAAAGGTGGGAGGATCCTAACTAACTTGAGAGATTCTCTCAACCACCAAGACTCATTTAATAAATAACTGAGACTTCATTAATTAACCAAGAGTTACTCTAACTAACTAAGACTTATTCCAACTACAGTCCTAATCAGACACAACTCGTAGTTGCCTTACATGTAATTACAAAAGTACAAGTAATGTGTAACTTGTATTTTACAAAAATTACTTTTACATGTAACTTGTCAAAACGAAATTACAACTAAAGATTACAAAAGAGGGAAAATTCAACTAAGTGTTGAAAAACACTTAAGTTGCCTTTTGTGAAGACACGAATCTTTGAAATTTTCTGATGCTCACTTGTAGTTCCTCGGGATTCGGTTCATGGGTGTTCTTAGCAACAACCATAGTCTTTACAATAGTGTCGTGACAACGAAGGAGCGCGGAATTGTCTTTATCCAGGGTAGATTGGATCTCATACAAAAAGGCTTGGTGTTTCATCAATACTTGAATTGAAGCTGCCGAGAATTGTTCGCTCCTCCATTCACCATGAATCCTCATCTGTAAATCAGCAAGAACCTCTTCTTCTGGAATCAGCTCTCCATCCTGACTTACTATATTGCAAGAGGCCCTTTCACAATGTGAGACAATACCTCGATAGACTTCATCCCGGAATCTCCTTGCATCACTGATCTCTTCGATGAGGGATTTAAGAACAAGAGTCTTGTTTTCCATGAGTTCTTCAAATTCCAAGTACATGACTCTGGAAGAGATGATGGCGTGCTCCTGCAGAATACTCAGCTGTTGTTGGGGCATAGTACGCCAGATTGCCAGACTTTTCTCAACACTTTCTAGATTCTTTTTGAAAGTGTTAGAAGTCTGATCCAGTTTCTCCTCAATGGTTTCCAACTTAGACATTATTTGAAAAATGTCTTTTACCACTTGCACACATTGATCATGAAGCTGATCAATCCAGGAATCCAGCGCTTGTACTTTCTGAGCAGCTCTTTCCACTCCACGAATCGATTCTTGGGAACCAGAAGAACCTATAGAGTTACTCCCTTCAGCAGCAGGTTTTGTGATTTTATGGATGGCTGCCATGAGCTGTCGGTTTTCTTCTTCTAGCTTGTCTTTCTTTGCAAGAAGATCGTCACACCTTTGCACTAGTGAAGCAACAGAAAACTGAGCATCATGTTTAATGACCTCATGTGTTTGCTTGCCTAATTCTACCCTTGTAACCTTATAATCAGCAGCTGACATTTCATCAAGTGGTTTATCTGTTATAGGTTCCACAATTTCAGCTACTTTCATCTTGTTGCTATCAACAGTTACCCTAGAGATAGTCTTCGCCTTCTTAGCAACTTTGGATCTGGACTGTTTGAGTTGTTGGTAGTCAAAGGCATCAGGTGAGATCTCTTGCTTCTTTCTTTTTGGGGTGAAAGAACTAAGCCATGGAGGCAAAGTCATCAACTCACTTCCAGTAGCAGCCGTAGGCAAAGGAGAAGCAGTTTCTGTTTGAATTACCGTGGTCACCCTGGGAGGAATATCTGTTTGAATAGCGACCACGGTTTGCTCAGTTACCAATGGGCATGAAGATTGTCTCATGAATTCTTCAAAACCAGAAGTGGAAGTATCAATTTCTGATAACTGAATGCAAGTGGGATTATCTTCAGGAACTTTCAACACACTTTCTTGTTGTTGATCAGGAGAAGGCTCGTATGCTGAAATGGGAACTGCATTCTGAGGAGACTCATCAATGAGCAGATCAGGAGGAGAAAGAGGCGTCTCAATGGAAACTGGAGGAATGACCTCATGAGGCGTGTCTAAAACTGGAGACTTAAGTGCATCATCAGATTGCTGCCCCTCTTCTAGATTATCCAGATCGATCACCCAAACATGGAACTGTGATTTCTCCTTCCCACAAGTAGTTGTCTCCTCAGGAGGAAGCACTACTGCACGACTAACTCGTAACTTGATCCTTGTGCCTGAAGATGAAGCACCCTCCTTATTATCAATCTGAATCTCAGACTTCCGTCCAAGAGGCCCTGTAGAATCATCTTCTTTACCAACCTTGATTTTGATAAGTCTAACAGCATTACTTTTCAGCCATGCGTTAGTGTTGGCCAAGATAGGCTGAAATCTGTCAAGAATGGAGACGCACTCCTTGTGTGACCATTGGATCAAAGGAAGTGGAGCTTCCTCAACCCTTCGTGAAGTGTATTCAGGATCAAGTATATGCCCGTCATCGATCATCCCTTGTGGGATATCTGCCAAGTTCAAGTCAACAATTTGCTCAACAGTGAGCCTGCAGTAATCCATCTTCAGAACTTCGGCTTCTGTGCGGAGATCTGCCCAGATGTCTTCAATGCGATGAACATGCACAAAGGATTTCTTGATCTTCTCCTTCATACCTCTATAATCAAAATCAGCTCTAGGTTTGAACCTCTTAAGCTTGATTTCCTGCAATTCAACCTCCATGGCCTTAGCCTTCACAGATGTGACAAGGGAGTATCGACCAATTTTCAATGGATTTGTGCTGGAGATCCCCATCCCAACCTTGTGTCTAGCAGACTGAAGAGTATGAACAGCCATAATCTGTCTTCCCAACTCCATAAGAATTATCTTATCGGTTGGGTATCTTGGAAGCATGTATGGCTGTCCATCATAGCACCCAATCCTTATGTAGGTGAAGGTGGGAAATTGCAGGAATAAACACCCATACTCAGACACCTTGACCCATGCCTCATCTGATACTCTTTTATTTCTGAGATCCATGTCAAACTGACACATGAAATATCCAAAGAATGCATCTTGGACTCTTCTGAAATGCAGTCTGCTAGGTTTCAAAGGCAACTGGTCATAATATTCCCAAACTGGTATAAGCGAGCGATCACCCTTGGTAGAAAGACTTGGAAAGTGTCTAAGTGACGCTGCTAAATATACCAAATAAGAATTCATGAAGAAGGTCATAGTGGTAGGAACTGCTGCAAGTTGTTCGCACAAAGCATCGCTGATGATTTCACCCCATGAAATGTGATGCGACTGCTGTATGAACATGATGAATTGATACATCCACGGCTCAAAGACATTGGAGTGCTCAAGGCCCAACATTCTGCCGAGAAGAGTGATGGTGTCTCCTATCTCCCACTTGAAATCACAACGGTACAACTTTGCCCATCTTGAGAAGGAAGGACGTGGCTCTTGAATCCACCTATTGATGTGTCGCTTGCAATCTTTTTCCCTTTTCACATAATACTCTGCTGCACTTTCTTTGGTGATTTCCATATAAACAGGTGCAGGAGGTATTTTGAAGACCTTCTCGATTGTATCCGCATCAAGATGAATTATAGCTTCACCATCATTATTTTTTATGACTCTTGACTCTTTGTCAAAATGATGGGCGCATGCGAGAACAAATTCAGGTTCAAGGGCAGCCACTGGGAAGGAAGATGCATGATGGATATGGCTGTCCAACAGCCTCTGCAAGTTGTTATCCTGTGGATCTTCTACCCTGTGAATGAATTCTGCCATATCAACGTGCCCTATTTCTGTGTCCCTGATGCGATCCAATGGAGAAGATACCTGGGAAGGTGTAACCTCATTCTGGTATTTGTCATATTTGTATTTCATTTTCTTTGGAGTAGGCGATGCCGGCAAATCTGACATTGATTGTGAACCTGGAATGCTGTGATGAAGACTTAAAAGAGTTAAGGCCACATCATAATCAGCTGCAAATATCATTCTTTCTTTTTCAAATGGGTAAAACTTTGATCTCTGAATTTCAAGGTTTTGTGAGAGGAAGAGGGGAGATATGTAGAAATGGGAAAATCTTGGCTTTGACCAATTTCGGATCTTGGGAGAATTTTCGCAAGTATACAAGTTGGAAAGTACATACATGCAATCAGGGTTTTAAAACCCGAATACAAGTACACTTGTAAATTCGAAAATGGAGAAATGGACGAAAAATGGGATTTTGACTTGCGGGAAATGATGGAAATGGAAAGTACGGATATGGGGAATGCGAATGGATAGAAACGGGAATATCCGGGAAAGTCATTTTCATGAAAATGGGAAGATCTTTTCAACATGTAATCCGGTTTTTAAAACCCGAATTTGCAAGGGAGGGGTATTGCACATTTTTCAAGCTTGGAATTTTAACCAAAAATGATTAAAATCCTTAACCGTAGGGGAAGAACAAGAATTTCCATCGAAATTGTAATCGAGATTAAGAATCCCGAATACAAGTTTAAGATGGATTTTTAGGAAGAACAATGCGATTCAACAATTGCATTTCAAAGGGGAAGATTTCTTTCATGAAAACCAATTTTTAGGGGAAGAACATCACATGCCAAAAATGCAACTAATAACGAAAAATGAAGAAAACAAGAAAATAATAAAAAGAAGAGAAGAAAGGAAGAACATACCTTTATTAAAAATGCAAAATGTTTCTCGAACAATGCAATACTTCTTTGAGATGAAGAAGCAAAACCGGACTATCAAACCCTTAGCACGTTTTTTGTAAAAATGCCCCAAATATGGCAGCAATCTTAAACTTGGAGGAGCAAAATGCCAATGAAAGTGTGCATTTCAAGTTTATTGGAGCAAAACGCCTTAGGCATTTGTTGGAGCAATGACGCCAAAGGTTTTTGTTGGAGGTAATAACGCCAAAGTTTTTAAAAAACGCGGCCAAAGAGAATCACGTTTTTGCAAAAAACGTGGTATTCAATGCACCATTAATGGATCATTAAATGTCTTGAAACCTATCCCATACTCCACGCCTAGGTGGGAGAGGGCAAAACGCCTTAGGAGATTGCAGGTTTATGGAGTGAAAAACGCCCAAAATGTGGATTGGATAAACCACGTTTTTGCTGATTTAGCTCCAAAAACCAGTAATAACAAACTCTAAATGGCGAAAAGTGTGTTTGAAAATGCTTGAGAATAGGATAGAATCCTAAACGCCTTGCATCTCTAGCAAATCTCCCCAAAAAATCGCTTTGACATCTTCAACAAATCCATTTTCCTTGCAAATCGGGTTTTAGGAGACAAACAACAAGTTCGATTTACCCAAAAACATGCAAATCGGGTTTTAAGGAGAAAATGACAAGTTTTATTTTCACTTTTTCCATTTGCAAGCCAAAATCGGGTTTTAAAATACAAATGACAAGTTTAATTTATCACTTTTTCACTCATTAAGCCAAAATCGGGTTTTAAAATACAAATGACAAGTTTAAAATTTTCAAAAATACACTTTTATGTCAAAATCGGGTTTTAAAAGACAAACTGCAAGTTTAAAAATACTTGTAAAAGGGAAATAAAATCCCTACAACAAGTTAAAAACACTTGCACATATGTAATGGGGATTTAAAATCCCTATTACATGCGAAAACCATTAAAGTAGGGGTTTTTTGAACAAACTGCAAGTTTACTTGCAGTTGAGCCAAAAAACCCCTATTTTAACTAAAAATGACCAAAAAACAATAAAAAGATAAAAACATTTAAAGGGGAAACTTAAAATAAATTACAAGTGACATATTTGAAACAAAAGTGCACATGTAATTGATCAAAAATTCCCCTACAAAGACCATAACAATGAATATCATTAAAACTTGCAGTTTGAAGAAAATTCTCCACCTGCAGTCTGGGTTTTAAAACCCGAAATTGAAGGAAAGGCATAGCAAACGAATCGAAAATTGGACGAAATTCGAAATGTAGTTCGAGAATGGACTGAGGATCAAGCCAGTCCAAGGATTAGTTGAAATTCTGCCTCGGGAAGCATGCCATAGAGTAAAAATTTCAATTTTTTCATAAAAATTTCATTGTAGTGGTCCTTCATTTTTGAAAACAAAAATGAGGACAACAACTGGCTCTGACTGGGGAATTCTTTCATTTATCCTTCAAGATTATGAGAGAAAAGAATCTAGAATTCTAAGTGCCTTCCTTTTATCCATTGGGTCACAGGGTCAAACAAAGCAAAAACAAACAAACGAAAGACGAAAAACAAACAAGAGAAAGACATTATGTACAAAAAGTTACCTCGAATCTTTATTCAAAGTAATGCTTCAAATGCTGACCATTATACGGAAGTGGAAATGGTGTTCCATCATGATAAGCCAAGATAAAACTATCTTCTCCAGCAATACGGTGAATGGTGAAGGGTCCTCGCCAAAGAGAATCAAATTTGCCATGTAAACCTTTCGGTTCCCTTCGCTTATCCCTAAGTAAAACACGATCACCAACTTGGAATCCTTTTTGCTTTGCTTTCTTATCAAAAAGAATTTTGACCTGTTGCTGATGCTGAGCAATTCGGTCTACCACTTGTGTTCTTTGTTCTTCCAGCTGGGAAAGATACATGATCCTTCTGTCTAAAGCATTCTCATAAGTTTGATCCTCAATTGCTTTAGATAACTTGAGAGCAGGAAGTTCCAAAGTGATGGGTATTTCTGCATTGATCCCATAAAGAAGCTGAAATCGTGACATACCAATAGCCCTTTTAGGTGTAATCCTGTCTGCCCATAAAGCATCAAAAAGAGCCTTATGCCAGGACCTTTGATTTTCCTCCACAAGTTTACGAATAATAGCAATCAAATTCTTGTTACTAGATTCCGCCTGACCATTACCTTGGGGGTAGTAATCAGATGAATGAGTTAACAAGATATTATACTCAAAGCAAAATTGTGAAATTTCTGAGGAAGAGAAGGTAGCTGCATTATCAGTCACAATTTTGAATGGAACACCAAACCTGGAAATAATATTCTCCTTGAGGAACCTGCATACTACCTCAGAAGTAGCGTTCTTTACTGGTATGGCTTCCACCCACTTGGTGAAATAATCAGTAGCTGTAAGGACATAGGAATGACCTGCACTTGAGGAGGGATTGATCACACCAATGAAATCAATGCCCCATTGTCGGAAAGGTTCTTCAACAATAACCGGCTTCAATGGTAATGCTGCAAGCTTTGGTTTGCCTACAAACTGCTGACAATGTACACACTTACGTACCCACCGGAAAGCATCTTGGAAGAGTGTAGGCCAATAATATTTTGCTCTCAAAATTTTATGAGCGGTTACTGGCGCAGAAAAATGTCCACCACAAGCCTTGTTATGGAAAGATTCCAGCAATTTAGTTTGTTGCGCTTTGTCAACACAACGGAGGAAAGTACTGTCAATGGCTTTTTTGTACAAACTAGTATCCCATAATACGAAGTTTGCAGCTTTCAACTTGATACTTCTTTTTTCCTTGAATGTCAAATGTTGTGGACATTCGCCATAGGTCAAGAAAAATGCTATATTAGAGTACCATTCATCAGTAGTACTAACAAACAACACCTTGGGAGGATCTCCTGAATCATCCAACTCCTGCTCCTTCGGAATACCTTCCGCCATCAGCTGACAGAGTCCTCTTCCTCGAACAAGCTTTGTAGGCTTGAAATCCAAGTCATACTCTTGGATTTTTTCGATCCAATTTCCTCTTTTTGTGCCAAACTCCTGTTGTGTTAAAATAGATTTTACTGATGTATCAGGAACTAACACAATGGTATGAGAATTCAAAATATAAAAACGGAAGTTCTTAACTGCTTTAACCACCGCATAGGCATTCTTCTCAATAGAGGAATACTTGAGTTCATGAGACTTCAGAGGACAACTCATGAAAGCGATAGGAGATTCAATTCCTTCTGAATTTTTCTGCATCAGAATAGTTGACAGAGTATGCTCGGAAGCATAGCTATACATAATGAACTCCTTGGTGTAGTTAGGACAAACCAACACGGGTGCATGAGCAATTGCATCTTTAATTTCATTGAATGCCGCTCTTCCTTCAGAATTCCAATGGAAAGAAGACTTTCCTTTCATCATGTCCACAATATGACGAGTCTTCTCCGCAAAGTTAGGAATAAATCTTTGCAGAAAATTAACCTTACCAAAAAAGGAATGAACAACAGTCTTATTGGATGGCAAAGGGAGATTCTGAATTGATTTAACCCTCTCAGGATCAACTTTTATACCTGTTGACGTGTATTTTATACACAATCATACACAGAATAAAATACCAATAGGCATCTTATCCTCTCTTGAGAAAATAGTCTCTAACTGCTGAAGATCTGCAAAAAGGATCAGTTAGGTAGACTCCAAGGTTCTTTTAGTAGGGTCTCTACGTGTGGACAAGCTTTTTTAGTGGTATGATGTGATTTGCTGTTTCCTCCAAGGGGTCTTACGCATTCTAAAGCTCGAAGATTTTACTAAACTAAAAGGAACTTTCAAAAAATAGCAAAAAGATAGGGTTTAAAGAGGTCTAATCTAGCCTAACCCTATGAATGACTTAGTATGGACGAGATTTGGCAAGACTCAACCAACTTCAATTTTGCCATAAGATAACAACTCAATTGAAATTAGTGCGATCTTCTAAGGTAATATAATGGTATTCAATGCATCAAAGATCAAGGACACTACTACGAAGGTACATATCCAAGACACAATGATAATTGAAGATTAAGGACTCAAAGTGTTCTCCAGTCGACCACACAAGGCGTTCCTACAATCAGCAAGAAGCTAGTGGTTTGGATTACGAATCCTACCAAATATCAAATCTCACACTTAGTCTTTCAAATTAACAAACTACTTCGATTGAGCACGATTCAAGTGTATCAAACAACCATGAAGATAACTCAAGAAATTTGCAACAAAACACCATAACTTCAATATTTTATTGATTTCCAAGTCATCATGTACAACAATTGCTTGAATTTCTCTCTTCAAGACTCAATCTTGCTACAAAATAAAATTGCTTATAACTCTAATCAACTATTGACTCTCTATTACACTATTAACCATTTTTTAAATGAAATGAAAAATGGGGGTATAAATAGCATCCCCAGTTACAATGAAAGGTCCAGATTGAAAGTAAATCAATGGACAAGATCATGACACCTAAACCCTAATTAGGGTTTGTTACAAATGACCTCCTTTTTACTGAACAATATTAAATACATAGCCAAATATTAAATTTGGCACAAAAACCTAGGAGGTATCAACCAATGAGAAATAAGATGTCATGTCATCTGTAACAACCTTTCATCTAGAATCTTATTCCCTTTCCAATTCTCTTTCTTAGCATATGCAATGAATTTTGTCACGATTCCTTCGATTTCTGTGATTGGAATCTCGGGAAGATTCTTGATACTCTCTTCTAAGTGGATGATCTGATCGAATGCATCTAGAAGAGCTGCGTCCCAAGTAGGTTCAAGTTCCTTCGTTCTATCAATCAGGAGCATGGTGGCATACATCTGATCATACTGTTCATCTGTAACATCTGCGTCCTTGCGAAAGATGATCTTGATTCTATCCTCAAATTCTTGCATATCCACATCTGTCTCGACCTCGATCCTTCTGCCAAGAATGGTACGAAGTACCTCAAATACTCTGTCCTGGATCGGATTGATCACCTCCTCAACTTGACCACATCTAACACTGATGTCCTCGAAGAGAACACTCTTTATATGGAGTAAGGTTGACCACTGAAATAAACTGTGAGAATCACCTTCCAAGATCCTCTCCTGCGCTAAAATTCTTCTGGATGTATGTCTTATTACTTTCAAGACAGGGATGATAACGTCCTTAGTATGGGCAAATGCAGCTACTGTTACCATCAATCTGTGGATTATCTCAAGAACTTGGATAGCCTGATGAATAATCTTCGTCATCCTTGAAACAAACTCTATGGCCATTGTATGAGATCTATCCATCCAATTACATGTACGCTGGACCAGGTTCCTGAATCTTTCTGCTTCATTGATCGATTGAAGGGGCAATGCCTGCACTGGTGATCTAACTAGATCCTGATGTCCCAAAGGTTCATTGATGTGACTGAAATATGTCCTCCATGCACCGACCTCTCTCTCAAGCTTTCTATTCTTTTCCACTTCCTCTCTAAGCTTGTCCTTCAATGCTTCAAATGTGTCGGTGACATCATCTAAAGTCTGCTCTGCTGTGGATGGTCCTAACTCAAAAGTCTGTATATCATATTCCTCTGCTAGGATCTCACCCTCATATTTGTCTGCTGCCGGTGTAGCTATCTGCAGTTTTCTGGATCCAGTCTCATCTCGAATCATCTTGGACATCTTGGTAGCCTTCTTCTTTTCTGTTACTTCATGTGAGCGTCCAACAAGGCTCTCTAAATCAATTGCATTGTCCTCGTCCTCTACTACGATCACCTTAGTCAATCTTTCCTTCAACCAATCTGGGATATTCGATCTTGTCTCTTGAACTTGAATCTCTTTATGCACTATTTCTTCTTGTCTGGGAGGAGATGTCATTTCATTGTCTTCTTTGTCTTCATCCAACTCATAGTCTTGGAGAGATCCATCTGACGAAACATGCTGTGCCTGTCCTTCCTCCTGTCTGTCATTCTGTACCATAGACTCCATGGATTCTTCTACTTGAATTGTTCTATTCTCTGATCTAGAAGAAGTACCTGGTGTTTGATCTTTGTTGGCACCTTGCTTTTTCTTGGAAGACTCTTTCTTTTCTGATCTTTCCTTTCTCTTCGAACCTCTCGGATGGAGATTGCCCTCACTGGCGCATCGAAGGCTACCTTCACCTGAATTCCTAGGATTAGGATTGCCTTCACTCACACTTGCTCCACCTTCGGCTGGTTTCTCTTCCAAAGTAAAAGACATAGCTATGCCTTGTTCTCTCAACTTCTGATGCTGAACGTCTACCCATCTGCGAGTACAAGACAAGACTGGTGCCATCAAAGCATCTAAATCCACGACCTCGGGCTCATTCCAATTCAAACTTATTGTTTTGCTTTCTCTATCATAGGAAGACTGGATGTGCCTGCCATTGTCCTGAGCTTGGTCGGCCACTCTGTAAATCCTGCATTTCCTGATGAAATCCAAAGGCAATCTAGAATGTATCTTTCGTTTCACTTCAAGATCATCTAGGAGGTTCATCATAAAATCCTCAATCTGATGTTCATGTCTAAATCTTCTACCGACCGTCTCCTCTAAATGTCCATGTGGATCAAAGCTATTTCTCCAAGCAAAAGATGAAAAAGAATACAAGGCTAACTCCTTCTCTGCGTCATCCATGGCTAAGACATTAGGACATACCTCAACTGAATTACCCAAAATAATAGGTACCTGAACTCCATTCTGATGTCTATGTCTGAATGCCTTCACATATGCTGCCAACTGCCTTGTTACCTCAAGTAACACAATTCTGTCTGTCGGATACCTCGGCAACATGTATGGAGGTAAAGGACATCCATGCACTCTAATGTAAGTGAATTTGGGAAACTGAATGAACCAAGCACCGTACCTCTTGATGAATTCCTGGGCATCCTGAGATAATCTGTTGTGAATCCCCCCTTGCAACGTCCTTGTGATGTTCATCGTGAAAGTATCATTAACTAACTTGTAGTTTTTCCCTGGCGGATGATGCAAGTAGGTATAGGATTCACAAGCTCTGACCTCGCCGGGTCCTCTTCCAATCACTCCTCTGTGAGGTAGTCCTGCGTACTCAACACTCCTGATCAAAGCATAGATGACGTATGAACTCATGTGGAAGGACTTAGTAGCCCTGAGTCTCCTCAACTATACGTCTAAGCAATGGCTAATTATCCTAGCCCAATGTATCGTACCCTTTCCTTGAACAATCACCTGGATGAAGTAAAACATCCACTTCTCAAAATAGAAGGCATGAGGTGCTCCTGTAACTCGGTTGAGCATAGTAATCAAATCTCTGTATTCCTCCTGGAAATCAATCCGGTGCGGTGTGTTCGGTACCTTGCTTAGACGGGGACGACTCTTGAGTAGCCAGTTCTTGTTGATTATGCTTAGGCAAGCATCTGGATCATCATCGTACACTGATCTGGCTCCTTCAATGCTCTTATATATCATGTCCCTGTGCTCTGGAAGATGGAAAGCTTCACTTATAGCTTCCTCTGAAAGGTACGCCAAAGTGTTTCCCTCATTGGACACGATCGTTCTGGACTGTGGATTATAGTGTTGGGCACATTCGATCATCAACTCGTGGCACTGAATAGCTAGAGGAAAACCGGCCGCCTTAACGATGCCACTCTCTATTATTCTCCGGGCGACAGGTGATGGCTTGCCAATGTAAGGGACCTCTCGAAACTTCTTCGTGCTGAAGTTCCCCAAGTTGGTATCTCCAATGTTGCTCCACTTCGACACGATCTTGGTCTCCACTTCTTCGGTCCTCTGATCTTCTTTCATGAGAGCTGAGCGACTGGTGGATGCTCCCGCCTTCGGGGTCGCCATACCTACACAACATTTCATTATGAGAACTAGATTTTGCAATGAATAACATAGATTAGAGAGAGAAACTTTTTAGGAAACATCATGATAAGTCTCTAGGGTTATCATTTCCTTAAAAAAAACAACGATGATTGAGCTAAGAGATTCAAAATTCAACTTCAAAATTTAAAATATAACGATGAATAAATAAAGCAATAAAAATCAAATTGCCATACCTCAATAGAGAGCTAACTCTAGAATGCAAAAAGACAAAATATCGCCTAGGCAAAATTGAGGACGAATGATCATCAACGTTATCTCCTCAAGAAAATCCACTTCGCCACCTTGGTCTTCAACGTGATCTTCAATTTCGCCTTTAACGTGATCTTCAACTCTTAGCAAATTCGCTCAAATGAAGGTCTTTAAATATCGCACCACCCTTGATGTATTAGCGCCACCCTTGGTTTGAATGGAATTCGCACCCCACACTTCGCACTTCCTTCCTTCTCCTTAATTCGCATGTAAGATAAGCAAAAATAATGATGTGAAAATAATAATTCTCACCCTCCATATATAGCGCTTGTATTGCAACTTACCCTCAAGGCCGACTTGATAAAATATAGCAATTTTGAATGATTTTTAAATAAAATAAGAAGGCCGACCTCCATATCAAAGCGCTCCATTCGATTTTAATAATTAATTAATAATTAATTAAATGCCTTTCGTTTTTAATTTATCAATTTCGATTTTTTAATAAAGGCAAAATAATTAATAAATGATCAACGCCATATTAAATGCTAATTTAAATAGGATTTTCAATTTTATCGAACTTAGCATTTAAGGAAAATTTGAAATGTTTATTTGGCACCAAAATTTATGAAAATGAAAGGGACGTACCTCATCGCCCTGGTCCCTTGGAGAGGGACAGGAGCGATCCAAGATTTTGTCATAATTCTTGCAACTTTAACGTTCATCTCCTTCCTTTCCACGTTCAATATCGATCATTTTGATGGGTCTTTTGAATTTGATTGCCTTGCATGTGCGCATAAGTGCCTTTGGGTGTTCATCGCCCTGGTCCTTGTCCAAAGGACAGGAGCGATCTCCATGTTTTCACGTTCAATATGCATCTTTGATCCTCGATCTTTCATTGTGAAGCGAATATCATCTTTGCTCGTTCCTTCTACGCTCGTTCCATTTGTTTGCATGTGGTGTTTGGACATTTAGAGGGATCATCGCCCTTGTCCCTTGGAGAGGGACAGGAGCGATCCATGTCTTTCTCCTTAATCTTGGCAATTCCTAACTTCGATCCTAGTTGTGATGTCTTCCAAACGCCGTCCTTTACCATGCCCATCCTTGCTTTGCCTCGACTTTGAAGGAATATGAGTGTTTTTGATGGGATCGCCTTGGTCCTTGTCCAAAGGACAGGAGCGATGTGAGCCTTTTAGCATGTTTGACGATGTTTGGACGTTCAAGACCCTTGCATGTGATCTTCAAAGAACGCCTTGGACCTTGTATGACCTTATGAAGTCTTGACTTAGCACGCATTTGAAACAAAATGCAGAGTCCAAGGCAAATCGCCCTAGTCCCTTGGAGAGGGACAGGAGCAATATGGTCCCTATGTTCATTTTGGTGATTATTTTACGTTCAAAATCCTCATGCATCACCTTCCTATCATACCATGGACCCTCTAAGACCTTGCAAAACTTTGACTTTACGTAAATCTTGCATGAAGTGGCCAATATATCCAACATCGCTCTGGTCCCTTCCTGAGGGACAGGAGCGAAGTTCATCATTATGTGTTTGTTCTTGTTTTTACCAACTTGCAATCATCTTCATTACGTGAAATGATGTCCTTTCGACCCTCTTGGTTGCTCGAAACTTGTTTGCCTTTTGAAATTTACGCCATTATAGAGATATCACTCTGGTCCCTTCCCAAGGGACAGGAGCGATTTGGGTCTTAGAGTGTAAATCTCTTCATTGTGATGACCTTTAAGTGCTTGTGCTCGATGAAGATGTCTTGAAATGTCCTTGCCACCCTCGTTCCTTGACTTAGATCGATTTCAAACTTAAGTAAAAGGCAATATAACCATTGTATCGCCCTGGTCCCTTGGAGAGGGACAGGAGCGATCCATCTCTTGTGGCCTTCATTTCATTTTGTCAGGTTCCAAATTTATATTCAATGGATTCGTCATGCTCTACTCCATGCCTTGATATCGTCTGCAACTTAGCAAGAAAATCAATTATAACAAAAATCGCTCTGGTCCCTTCCTGAGGGACAGGAGCGAACTGGGCATTCTGGACCCTTGTGGACGTTTAAGAAATCTTCAATTTGTATTCAATGAGTTCATCTCACGCTCTTCCTTGCCTTTGGACGTAAACTTGTCTTGATTTTTGCCTGGATTTCGCTCAATGAAGGACATCGCTCTGGTCCCTTGGAGAGGGACGGGAGCTATAAGGTACTTCGCCCTGGTCCCTTGGAGAGGGACAGGAGCGAACTTTGCATTCTGGACCATTCTCCTTTGTGTTAGCACTTCAAATTATATTCATTTGGTAAAGCATCTCCCTTTGGACCCCTTCAAATCATCAAGTCAACGAAATCTCGCAAGGACAAGGCAAAATTTGATTTGTAGCTCCGGTCCTTCACTGAGGGACAGGAGCGATTTTCCTCCTGGAGGCGTTTCGGTGCTCATGAAAATCTTCAATTTATATTCAATGGAAAGATCTCGCCGTTCTCCATCACTTCCAATTTGAAATTCGTCTTGACCCTGCAGGAATGGTGAAATATTTGGAAAAGAGCTCCCGTCCTTCACTGAGGGACAGGAGTGATTTTGCTCCTACAGGCCAAAATAACATGATTTTTCACATTTTAACACTTCACAAGGCAAAAACAAACCATTTCCAATGCCCAGGATCAAAGATCAAAAAAGTCAAAATTTAGTCAAAATATTCAATCGGACAAAAATTCACACTTCACTCTCAACACTTAGACAAATTTAAGCTCTGCATCAACATTCCAATTGAACATTAAACCATTCTGGCGAATTCATTGCATTCAAAATTTGCATCCTAGAAAAGGAAGCTCAAAAGCTCTCAAAAACGACTGGATTTTGGCCTGAAAAGACAAAAAAAATGAAAACCCTAAGGCTTGACCCTAAATCCAGACAACTAACTGACTAACAAAATCCTAAAAACGAAAGCGAACAACGAGCGAAAAAAACAAGCAAAAAGAGGGGGTCCCCATTTGCGATGGGGCGATGTGTGAAATGGTCACAACAATACCCTCCTTGGAAACAATGTGACCAAGAAGTTTTCCCTCCGTCACCCCAAAAACTGACTTCTTGGGATTAAGAGAGATGCCATGCTTGCGACATCTTTCAAGTACATCTTGTAGATGAAAAAGATGATTCTCACGATCTTTAGAAAAAACAGTAAGATCATCAAGATATACTACAATATATCTTCCAACAATACCACGGAAAGCCAAGTCCATAGCTCGCTGGAAAGTAGCTCCTGCATTGATCAACCCAAAAGGCATTCTTCGGTATGCAAATGTACCCCATGGAGTGGTGAATGCAGTCTTGTGTTGATCAGGTTCACTAACCTCAATCTGATTGTATCCTGAAAATCCATCTAGCATAGATAGCATCTCGGAACCTGTCACCGTTTGCAAGACTTGATCCATGATTGGCAATGGATAATTGTCTTTGAGTGATAGCTGATTAAGATTTCTAAAATCCACACAGATACGTATTTCTCCATTCTTCTTACGCACCGGTACTATATTCGCCAACCATGTTGAATGATGGATGGGAAAGATAATCCGAGCATCAAGCATCTTTTGAACTTCAGAAAGAATGGTACCTGAAATCTTCGGATTATATTGGCGTTGCTTCTGTCTGAAAGGTTCTGCGCCAAGCTTGAGAGGAATGTCATGTTGCACTTCCTTGGGTTGGAAGGACTTTAGATCATCATATGAGTACGCCAAGACATCATGGTATTGGCGCAAAAGCTGAATAAACTGATCTCTCTCATCTGAAGTGCAATTATTGCCAATATTGACAAACTTTGGATCTCTGTCAGATCCAATATTATATTTCTCATATCCCATAGGAGAATCAGTACTCTCTTGTTGACGTCTCTTGATATAACGATCATGTTGATCGAAAAGTTTTTCAAGAGAAACCAACCCTTTGGGAATTTTATTTCCTTTCAGCTGAAGGATATTTTCATCTGATTCAGATGATGTATCAGACACCGAATCTGATGACAAAGAAGAAGGAGAATTACTTCCTTCAAAATACAGGTTGTTGAAACCATCCTCAGCTTGCAAGAAATTATTGATCTGCTTATCATCATTGAAGATCTGCCAATGATCCCAATTATCTGGCACACTAGGTCTGCAGATTATCTCAATAATATATTTATCTTGACCAAAGTCAAGATGAGGGATTAAGGAAGTAGCTGAAACAACAAGAGAATCAGCTCTATCATTGTATTCACGAGGAACAACTGAGATATTGAAAGAATCAAAATCTTCAATATCTTCCCATACCAAATTGCGATAATGCTTGAGTCTGTCATTCTTAGTTTGATATATGTTTCTCACTTGACAAACAATTAGTTCTGCATCACCTTGGGCATGAAGGTTTCTGATTCCTCTTTTCAATGCAACACTCATCCCTAACAAAAGCGACTCATATTCAGCCGTATTGTTGGTATTAGCAAATTGCAACTTGAAAGAGTAAGGGAAGATCTCTCCCTTGGGAGATATAAGAACTACACCAGCTCCGGATCCATTCGTAGCGCAGCTGCCATCAAATTCAAGAGTCCATACATCATTTGAACTGTTGTTTTCATTGGAACGATTAGAGCCGCCTTCATCCGAGGTGAGCGCATTGTGGAAAGAAAAGTTGTCATCTTCTTCCATAGGAGAGGATGAACTTTCCTCTTGAATAGACGAAGAATGAAGCTCTTCTTGTCGAAGATGTGATGGGATACTTTCATCAGCAAATGAAGATGTGACTTCTTCAACCATAACATATGAACTAGATGACCCATCTTCTGATGCTTGGTCCTGATCGGTATCATCAAACTTTTCATTTGCTGAAAGTAATGAAATATCAGAGCTACTAGAAGGATAATCTTCAGTAAATTCTGAAATTTCATCTATATGGAGGTAATAATTCCCAAAACCCGAAGATTCAAAGAGAATCTGAGCATGAGGGTCATTGGTCTTGACAACCGTGTACTTGGTTTCTCTTTCAGGAATTAACTTCTGCACCACACCTTTGACAGGTATTTTGGCTTCTGTCATATCCATGCTGAGTTCACCTCCAACATCTTTACAAAAATTACGGCCAAGTAACATTCCGTATGATGCAGGAACGTCAGCCACCAAGACAGTCATCTTTATTTTATTATCCGGGAAAGCAGCAAATGCAAATTGCGCATCTTTGATTTGCCCAATAAGGGGCACTTGCTTGTTCTCCATGGAATAACAATGACCAAAAGTTTTGGTCAAGGTCAGCCCCAAAGCTTGAGCAACTTTTGCGGGCATGACGTTATCAGAAGCACCAGAATCCAAGACACAATTGCTTAATTGAAAACCATTGATCAACAAGGAAATGTAAAAAGGTTCTATCTTTCCTTGGGTAGTAGATGGAATGGTCACCAAATGATTGGGCAAATTCTTGGGTTCTTGTGGGATAGTGTTTTCAAGTATAGGACGAGTCTCCTTACTTTTAACAAAATAAGCTAATCTATCAAATTGATCAGTCTTAGCTTGTAAATACTCAACTTCGGACATTTGAATCTTAGTCTTCCTAGCATGGTCAATAATGTCAAAAGCTTGAAATGAACCAGCTAGATAGTGATTAACATTGTCCGATAATGGTTTGGAGTTGGGCATACTGGGCTTGGGATCAACAGATGAAGCAAGAGGAGGACTTTTGTTACTTACTTGGATTTTCGCTGTATCCTTTGGAATATAAGGCAGCGGTGTTCCTCTTTTAGCAATAACAACAGGTGATTGTAAATCATTTGCGATCTTTGCAGCTTCTTCTTGCTCGGCCAATCGGGTATGGGATCTTGTCATTACAGCAAATGCTTGGCCATGAGCCCTATTGGTAGCAACAGAGTCATCATAGTGCATGTAACGTATAGCAGAGTCGCCAGTCACTTCTTCTTCTTCTTGTTGAAGAAGAGCAACTTCATCGGACTGATAATCAAAATAAGAAGACTCATTTTGATCAGTCTCATAATAGCCAACTGCTGCCTTTGAAGGAGGTGGCTCAAGTGCAAGTCTTTCCGGAGGGGGAGGCAACTTGGGTTGATTTTTGGCAGCATAACTGGCAGTAGTATTAGGATATGTCCTTCTTGGGATATCCTTGTACGGTGCGGGGTAGGAATTCTGAGACACTTGCTTCTTTAAAGCAAGAAGTTCATTTGCCAATTTCTGTACCATTGGATCGGTAGAACCAGAAAATGAACCATCCATATGCGAACCTCCTTTGGACCGATTAGAATCCTTCTTGATCTTACCAGCTAAGATCAAATCGTCCCATTTGAAGAAGGAAAAATGTTAGTTGCAGCTGATTATGATGTTGCCTTAACACTTTTAAGTCTTCATCGCAGTATACCAGGTTATCCTTCAATGTTAGATTTACCATCCTATTGTATTCCAAAGAAGATGAAGTATAAATATGAGAAGTACCAGAATGAAGTTTCACCTTCGCAAGTGCAACCAAGTACTATGGAAATTTCAAAGGATAGTGCAGCCGAGTATAAATATGAGAAGTACCAGAATGAAGTTTCACCTTCGCAAGTGCAACCAAGTACTATGGAAATTTCAAAGGATAGTGCAGCCGAGTACTATGTGAAGAGGGAAAAGGACTGCAAACGTCATATTAAAAGGTGGATTCATGAGCCACGAGCCGCCTTCACAAGGTGGGCTAAGTTGTACCGTTGTGACTTTAAGTGGGAAATTGGAGACATCATTACTCTCCTTAGTAGGATGATGGGTCTTGAACACTCTAATGTTTTTGAGCCCTGGATGTATTAGTTTACCATGTTCATAGGGCAATCCCATCATATATCATGGGGAGAGATTATCAGTGATGCTTTGTGCGAGCAACTTGTAGCAGTCCCTACCACCATGACTTTCTACATGAATTCATACTTAGTGTATTTGGCAGCGTCACTTAGACATTTCCCTGGTCTTTCTACCAAGGGTGATCACTCGCTTATACCTGTGTGGGAATATTATGATCAGCTGCCTTTGAGACCCAACGAATTACATTTCAGAAGAGTTCAAGATGCATTCTTTGGTTACTTCATGTGCCAATTTGACAAGACCCTAAAGAACAGAAGGGTGTCAGATGAAGCATGGGAAAAAGCATGGGAAAGAGTCAATGAGTATGGGTGCTTATTTCTCCAATTCCTAACTTTCACTTATGTGAGAGTCGGATGCTACAGTGGGCAGCCATACATGCTCCCTAGATTCCCGACCAATAAGATCATTCTTATGCAGTTGGGAAGACAGATCATGGCTATGCACACTCATCAATTTGTCAGACATAAGGTCGGAATGGGGATTTCTACAACAAACCCATTGAAAATTGACTGGTATTCTCTTGTCACATCCGTCAAAGACAAAGCTATGGAGATTGTGATGCAAGAGATTAAACTCAAAAGGTTTAAGTCCAAGGCAGATTTTGATTACCGGGGTATGAAGGAAAAGATCAAAAAGTCCTTAGTGCACGTGCATCGTATTGAGGATATCTGGGTAGATCTCCGTACAGAAATGGAGGTTGTCAAGATGAACTACTGCAGGCTTACTGTTGAGCAGGTTATTGATCTGAACCTGGTGGATATTCTGCAAGGAATGATTGATGATGGTCATGTGCTCGATCCAGAGTACGTCTCATGAAGGGTTGAGGAAGCCCCACTTCCTTTAATCCAATGGTCGCATAAAGAATGCATGTCCATTCTTGAAAGATTTCAGCCTATCTTGGCTAACACCAACACTTGGCTCAGAGGTAATGGTGTTAGACTCATCAAGATGAAGGTTGGGACAAAAGATGACTCTACGGGGCCTCTTGGACATAAGACTGAGATTCAAATTGACAACAAGGAAGGTGCATCATCTTCAAGCACCAGGATCAAATTGCAGGTTAGTCGGGCAATAGTGCTTCCTCCTGAGGAGGCGACAGTTCGTGGAAAGGAAAAGTCTTGGCTTCATGTTCATGTGATAGATCTTGATAATCTATAAGAAGGACAACAATCAGATGATGCTTCTAAGTCTTTACCTTCGGACTCACCTCATGAGATTCCTTTCTCAGTTTCCATGGAGATGCCTCTTTCTCCTCCTGACATATCTCCTTAGAATGCCGTTCCTGTTTCTGCAGTTGAGCCGCCTCCTCATCATCAACAAGAGAGTTTGTTGTAAATTCTTGAGGATACTCCTGCATGTATCCATTTGTTAGAGATTGATACCTCTACTTGTGGCTTTGAAGAATTTATGAGGCAATCTTCATGTCCATTAGTTACTGAGAAAACCATGGTCGCCAACCAAACAGATACTCCTCCCAGGGTGACCACGACTATTCAAACAGAAACTGCTTCTCCTTCGCCTTCAACAGCTACTAGAGGAGAACTAGTCGTTTTACCTCCATGGCTTAGTTCTTTTACCCCAAAGAGGAAGAAGCAGAAAATCTCTCCTGATGTCTTTGACTATCAGCAACTCAAACAGTCTAGGCCCAAGGTTGCTAAAAAGGCCAAGACAATCTCAAGAGTAACTGTTGGCAGTAATAAGATGAAAGAGTAATTGTTGAGCCCCTTGCGGATAAGCCACGTGAGGAAATGCAAGCTGCTGATTACAGGGTTACAAGGATAGAATTGGGTAAACAAATGCATGAAGTGGTCAACACATGATGCCTGTTGTCCTCATTTTTTTTTCAAAAATGAAGGACCATTACATAAATTTTTTGTGAAAAAATGAAAATTTTACTCTATGGCACACTTCTCGAGGCAAAATTTCGACTAATCCTTGGACTAGCTTAATCCTTAGTCCATCCTCGAACCACGTTTCGAATTTCGTCTCATTCTGGATTCGTCTGCTATGTCTTTCCTTCAATTTCGGGTTTTTTCTCCCTGACCGTAGGTGGGAAATTTTTCTTCAATTGCAAGTTTTAATGATTTCCATTGTTTTGGCCTTTGTAGGGAAATTTTTGACTAATTACAAGTGCACTTTATTGAAAAATAAAAACTTGTAATTTGCTTTTTATTTCCCCCTTGATGCTTTTTGGCTTTTTCAGTTAAAATAGGGATTTTTTGGTTAAGTTACAAGTAAATTTGTAATTCTTTTCTAAAACCCCTACTTTAATGGCTTTCGCTTGTAATAGGGATTTTATTTTCCCTTTACAAGTGAAATGTAACTTGCACATCTCTCTCCAAAACCCAATTTTGCCTAGAATTGAAATAAAGTGACATTTAAAACTTGCTATTTTGCCCAAGAAACCCGATTTTCTTTATAAAGTGCATTTTGAATGATTTTAAACATGTAATTGCATTTTAAAAACCCGATTTTGGCCTTGTTGAGGATAAAGTGACAATTAAAACTTGTTATATGGGAAATAAAACCCGATTTCCTCTATTGCATGTAAATACATGAATCAAAACTTGTATTTTCTTCCCAAAAATCCCATTTTCTTCTCCTAAGTCAAATTTTCCACAAATTCTTTCCAATTTTTTGTGGAGAAATTCAAGGAGTAAGGAGGTGATTTTGTAGCAAGGTGCTTTATGTGGGTTGAAGAACACGTCGCTGCTGTTTCGTGATGATTTACTCTCATTCTTTGCAAAAACCGGTTTACCACGTGGTCCCTTGAATCCACATTTTGGAGGAGTTTTACTTTGCAAATCAGCAATCTCCTAAATCGTTTTTACCTCTCTTACCTAGGCGTTGAAGTTGGGAGAAGTTTTCAGTCATTCTTTGGGCCATTTAAAGATGCATTTGATTCCATGTTTTTACCACGTGACCCTTCCTAGGCTGCGTTTTGGAAGGTTTTGATGCCATGTTTTCATCTCTTCCTTAGGCGTTTTGCTTTGGGACTCTTAGGTGTGCTTCCTCTTTGGCATTTTGGCCCTCCAAACTTGCATTTGGTGCCACGTTTTTCAGCTTATGGTGTTTTGGTAAAAAACGTGGCCAGGGTTTTCAATTGCGGATTGTCTCTATTTAAAAGCTATTCTTCTTTCTTCCAAAGATTGATCATCTTTTGGAGAAGCATTTTCAGATTGAAACAAGGTATGATTTCTTTTCTTTTCTTGTTTCATTTTCTTTTTTTCTTGTTTTCTTATTTTCCTTTCTAGTTGTAAGTTTGTGAATATGTTGTTCTTGCCCCAAAAACCGGTTTTGTGAGAGAGATTTTCCCCCTTGATTAGCAATTTTTGAGTTGCATTGATCTTCCCCATTCCCCTCTTTACTTGTATTCGGGATTTTAAATCCCGATTACAAGTTGGAGGAAAATTTTTGTTCTTCCCTCACAGTTAAAAAAATTTAACCATTTTTGGTTAAAATTCCAAGTTGCAAAAATAAGAAATACCCATCCTTTCAAAATCGGGTTTTAAGAACCGGATTACATGTTGAAAGTTCTTCCCATTTTCATGAAAATGACATTCCCGGATCTTCCCATTTTTATCCATTTATGTCACCCATATCCGTACTTTCCATTTTCATCATTTTCTGCAAGTCTAATTCTCATTTTCCACCCATTTCTCCATTTGCAAATTTACAAGTGTACTTGCATTCGGGTTTTAAAAATTCGATTGCATGTATGCTCTTTCCAACTTGTATACTTGCAAAAATTTCCCCAAGATCCGAAATTGGTCAAAGGCAAGATTCCCCCATTCCCATTTATTTCCCCTCTTTCTCTCACAAAGTCGTGAAGTGCAAGAGTCGAAGTTCTTTCCATTTGAAGAAGGAAAAATGTTAGTTGCAGCTGATTATGATGTTGCCTTAACACTTTTAAGTCTTCATCACAGGTTTCTAGGTTGTCCTTCATTGTCAGATTTGCCGTCATCTCCAATTCCAAGAAAGCTGAAATATAAATATGACAAGTACCAAAACGAAGTTGCACCTTCCCAAGTTTCCTCTCCTTTGGATCGCATAAGAGATACAGAGATAGGGCATGTGGACATGTTAGAATTTGTCAAGAGGGTTGAGGATCCGCAAGATAGAAATATGCAGCGGCTATTGGACAGCCATATCCATCATGCATCTTCTTTCCCAGTGGCTGCCCTAGAACCTGAATTTGTTCTCGCTTGCGCCCATCACTTTGACAAAGAGACAAGAATCATTAAAAATGATGATGGCGAAGCAATAATCCGCCTTGATGCAAACACAATTGAGAAAGTCTTCAGAATACCTCCTGCACCTGTTTACATGGAAATCTCCAAAGAGAGTGCAGTTGAGTATTATGTGAAAAGGGAGAAAGACTGCAAACGTCATATCAACAGGTGGATCCATGAGCCACGAGCCGCCTTCTCAAGGTGGGCTAAGTTGTACCGCTGTGACTTCAAATGAGAAATTGGAGACATCATAACCCTCCTCAGTAGGATAATGGGCCTTGAACATTCTAATGTTTTAGAGCCCTGGATGTACCAGTTCATAATGTTCATAAGGCAGTCCCATTATATATCATGGGGAGAAGTCATCAGTGATGCCTTGTGTGATCAACTTTCAATAGTCTCTTCCACCATGACTTTCTACATGAACTCATATTTGGTGTATTTGGCAGCATCACTTAGACATTTTCTAGGTCTTTCTACCAAGGGTGATCGCTTGCTTATACCGGTATGGGAATATTATGATCAGCTACCTTTGAGACCCAAGAGATTGCATTTCAGAAGAGTTCAAGATGCATTCTTTGGTTACTTCATGTGCCAGTTTGACAGAACTCTGAAGAACAAAAGGGTATCAGATGAGGCATGGGAAAGGGTGAATAAGTATGGATGTTTGTTTCTTCAATTCCCGACCTTTACCTATATGAGAGTCGGATGCTATAGTGGACAGCCATACATGCTCCCTAGATACCCAACTGATAAGATTATTCCTATGGAGTTGGGAAGACAGATCATGGCTGCCCACGCTCATCAGTTCGCTAGACATAAGGTTGGAATGGGGATCTCTACAACAAACCCATTAAAAATTGGTCCGTATTCTCTTGTCACATCCGTCAAAGCAAAGGCTATGGAGACCGAAATGCAGGAAATTAAGCTCAAAAGGTTAAGTCCAAAGCTGATATTGATTACCGGGGTATTAAGGAGAAGATCAAAAAATCCTTCGTGCACGTGCATCACATTGAGGATATCTGGGTAGATCTCCGTATCGAGGTCGAAGTTCTGAAGATGGATTACTGCAGGCTCACTGTTGAGCAAGTTGTTGATTTGAACTTAATGGATATTCCACAAGGGATGATTGATGATGGGCATGTACTTGATGCTGAATACATTTCACGAGGGTTGAGGAAGCTCCACTTTCTTTAATCCAATGGTCACAGAAGGAGTGCACGTCCATCCTTGAGAGATTTCAGCCTATCTTGGCTAACACCAACGCTTGGCTGAAAAGTAATGTTGTCAGACTCATTAAAATCAAGATTGGAAAAGAAGATGATTCTACGGGGCCTCTTGGACGTAAGTCTGAGATTCAGGTTGACAACAAGGAAGGCGCATCATCATTTGGCACCCGAATCAAATTGCGAGTTAGTCAGGTAGTAGTGCTTCCTCCTGAGGCTCTTGAGGAGGCGACAGTTCGTGGGAAGGAAAAGTCACGTTTTCATATTCAGGTGATTGATCTGGACAAGCCAGAAGAAGGGCAGCAATCTGATGATGCTCCTAAGTCTCCAGCTTCGGACTCGCCTCATGAGATCCCTTGCTCAGTTTCCATTGAGACACCCCTTTCTCCTCCTGACTTAATGGTGGAAGAGTCTCCTGAGAATGTCGTTCCTATTTCAGCATACGAGCCGCCTCCTGATCATCAACAAGAGAGTGTGCTGGAAGTTCTTGAAGATACTCCTGCATGTATCCAGCTATCGGAGATTGATACCTCCACTTCTAGTTTTGAAGAATTTATGAGGCAATCTTCATGCCCATTGGTTACTGAGCAAACCGTGGTCGCCATCCAAACAGATACTCCTCCCAGGATGACCACGATTATTCAAACAGAAACCGCTTCTCCTTTGCCTATAGCTGCTACTGAAGGAGAGTTGATGGCTTTACCTCCATGGCTTAGTTCTTTTACTCCAAAAAGGAAAAAGCAAGAAATCTCTCCTAATGCCTTTGATTATCAGCAACTTAAACAGTCTAGATCCAAGGTTGCTAAAAAGACCAAGACTATCTCCAGAGTAACTGTTGATAGCAACAAGATGAAGGTAGCTGAAATTGTTGAACCTATTGCAGATAAGTCACTTGAAGAAATGTCAGCTGCTGATTACGAAGTTACAAGGATAGAATTGGGTAAGCAAACGCATGAGGTGATTGAACATGATGCTCAGTTTTCTGTAGCTTCACTGGTATAGCGGTGTGATGAACTTCAAGCAAAAAAAGACAAGCTAGAAGAGGAAAACCGACAACTTATGGCAGCTGTTCATAAAATTACAAAACCTTCTACTGAAGGGAGTAATCCCACAAGTTCTTCCGGTTCCCAAGAATCAATTCGTGGAGTTGAAAGGGCTGCTCAGAAGGTACAAGCAATGGATTCCTGGGTTGATCAACTTCATGATTTATGTGAACAAGTGATGAAAGACATTTTTCAGATGATGTCTAAGTTGGAAACCGTTGAAGAGAAACTGGATCAGACTTTCGATACTTTCAAAAAGAATCTGGAAAGTGTTGAAGATAGTCTGACAATCTGGCGTACCATGCCCCAACAATAGTTGAGTGTTCTACAAGGGCATGCCATCATCTCTTCCAGGGTCATGTACTTGGAATTTGAAGAGCTTCTAGAAAATAAGGCCCTTGTTCTTAAATCCCTCATTGAGGAGATTGGTGATGCAATGAGATTACGGAGTGAAGTTTTCCAAGATAGTGTCTCTCATTGTGAAAAGGCCTCTTGCAACATAATAAGTCAGGATGGAGAGCTAATACCAGAAGAAGAAGTTTTTGCAGATTTGTAGATAAGGATTCATAATGAATGGAGGAGCGATCAATTCTCAGCTGCTTCAATTCAAATATTGATGAAACACCAAATCTTTTTGCATGAAATTCAGTCCATCTTGGAGAAAAATAGCTCTACGGTCCTCCGATGCCATGATACTATTGTGAAGACCATGGTTGTTGCCAAGAACACCCATGAACCAGATCTTGATGAACTACAAATGATCATCCTAAAGTTTGAAGGATTCATCTCTTCACGTGTTGCAACTTAAGTGTTTTTCAACACTTAGTTGTATTTTTCCAGATTTGTAATCTTTTAGTTGTAGTTTTTCTTTTGACAAGTTACATGTAAAAGCTTTTTTGTTAAATGCAAGTTAACTCATTACTTGCACTTTTGTAATTACATGTAAGGCAACTACAAGTTGTGTTCAGTTAGGACTGTAGTTGGAATAAGTCTTAGTTAGTTATTGAATAAGTCTTGGTGGTTGAGAGAATCTCTCAAGTTAGTTAGGATCCTCTCACTTTTTTCTCAAGGCTCCTTTTCTATAAATACTTGAGGGGTCTATTGTAATAGTTATTTTTTTGGAAAGCAAGCAAAAACTCTGCCAAATTTACAGCAAAGAAGTCTTTGAGCTTTCATGTGTGAATCCAAGAATTGAAATGAATAGAAGGAAATTACTCAAGCTGAGTCTTTGTGCTACATTCTTGAGTTTGTGTTCTATATTATCTTTCTTGCAAGTGTTTCTTAAAGAGCTTAATCGCATTTGATTTGCAGTCTTTGTGCTACAAGTATTTGAGGTTAATATAGATTAAGATAAATATTTTGTTGAGAGAAGCTGTAATTCTTTGTGCTTTCACTTGTTCTTAAGAGAATTTAGGAGCAGATTTTGTGAGAAATAGCTACGAGTCTTTGAGCTTATACTATTTCCCATTGTTTTATGTAGAAAATAATAAGATATTGCAGTGTTTGAGCTGTTATAATTTGTTCTTGATAGAATTAGTATAGAAAAGGGTAGATAGGACTTCACATAATCAAGTCTTTGAGCTTGATATTGCTGTTCCGTCTCGAAGGAAGCGACGAAAGTCTTTGAGCTTTCAGGAAACTTCATTTCCTTTCTCTCATTTTATTTCGAAAGTTGTTATTGCTGTTTTATATCAAATCGCTATCACTTTTCTGTGAAGAGAAAATGATATTGTCTTTCTTGAAAGAAGAAATAAGACTGCTGTCCCATCGTATTTTATTTTCAAAGTTGTAGTTAGATAGGGGGAGCCTTCCCTTAATTAGGAGAGTTTTACTTACACGTTGTGGTTGAAACCACAATTTTGTATATTTTTCCAAGTGTACAAAATTTTCAACCAACAATGCCCAGCAATCCGTAGCCTCACTAGTGCAGCGGTATGATGAACTTCTGGCAAAGAAAGACAAGCTAGAAGAGGAGAACCAACAACTTGTTGCAGCTGTTCATAAAATTACAAAACCTGCTGGTGAAGGGAGTAATCCTTCAAGTTCTTCCGGTTCCCAAGAATCAATTCGAGGAGTTGAAAGCGCTGCTCAAAAAGTACAAGCGTTGGATTCTTGGGTGCATCGATTTCATGATCTGTGTGCACAATTGCTGAAAGACATTTTTCAAATGATGTCTAAGTTGGAGACCATTGAAGAAAAAATGAATCACACCTCTGAGACTTTCAAACAGAATTTGGAAAGGGTTGCAAGTAGTTTGACAATTTGGCGCACAATGCCCCAACAAGAGTTGAGTGTTCTTCAGAGTCATGCCATTATTCCTTCCAGGGTCATGTACTTGGAATTTGAAGAACTTCTGGAGAATAAAGCCCTTGTTCTAAAATCCCTCATTGAGGAGATTGATTATGCAATGAGATTGCGGGTTGAAGTATTCCAAGGTATTGTTTCCCATTTTGAGAAGGCCTCTTGCAATATAATGAGTCAGAATGGAGAGCTAATACCAGTAGAAGAAGTGCTCGCAGATCTATAGATGAGGATTCATAATGAATGGAGGAGCGAACAATTTTCAGTTGCCTCAATTCAGGTTTTGATGAAACATCAAATCTTTTTGCACTAAATGCAGTCCATCTTAGAGAAGAATGACTCTATGCTTCTTCGATGCCATGATACCATTGTGAAGGCCATGGTTGTTGCCAAGAACACCCACGAACCGAATTCTGCTAAGCTACGAATGATCATCCAGAAGTTCGAAGGATTCATGTTTTCACACGCTGCAGCTTAAGTGTTTTTCAACACTTAGTTGTATTTTCCCAGAATTGTAATCTCTTAGTTGTAGTTTTTCTTTTGACAAGTTACATGTAAAAACATTTTGTAAATTGCATGTCAAGTCTTTACTTGCACTTTTGTAATTACATGTAAGGCAACTACAAGTTGTGTTCAGTTAGGACTGTAATTGGAATAAGTCATAGTTAGTTATTGAATAAGTCTTGGTGGTTGAGAGAATGTCTCATGGTAGTTAGGATCCTCTCACCTTTTTCTCAAGACTCCTCTTCTATAAATACTGGAGGGGTCTACTGTAATCTTTATCTTTTAGAAAGCAAGCAAAAACTTTTCCAAATTTACAGCAAAGAAGTCTTTGAGCTTTCATGTGTGAATTCAAGAATTGAAAGAAATAGAAGGAAATTGCTCAAGCTTTGAGTCTTTGTGCTACATTCTTGAGTTTGTGTTCTATTTTATCTTTCTTGCAAGTGTTTCTTCAAGAGCTTAATCGAATTTGATTTGTAGTCTTTATGCTGCAAGTATTTGAGGTTAATATAGATTAGAATAAATATTCTTTTGAGAGGAGCTGTAAGACTTTGTGTTTGCAGTTATTTTTAAGAGAGTTTAGAAGCAGATTTTGTAAGAAATAGCTGTGAGTTTTTGAGCTCGTACTATTTCCTACTGTTTTATGTAGAAAAGAATAAGGTATTTCAGTCTTTGAGCTGTTATAATTTGTTCTTGATAGCATTAGTATAGAAAATGGTAGATAGGACTTCACATAATCAAGACTTTGAGCTTGATATTGGTATCCCGTCCCGATGGAAGTGATGGAAGTCTTTGAACTTTCAGGAAACTTCATTTCCTTTCTCTTATTCCATTTCAAAAGTTGTTACTGCTGTTTTATGTTCAACTGCTATCACTTTTCTGTGAAGAGAAAAACATATTGGCTTGTTTGAAAGAAGAAGAAAGACTGCTGTCCCATCCCATTTTATTTTTAAAGTTGTAGATAGATAGGGGGAGCCTTCCCTTAATTAGTAGAGTTTTACTGACACACTGTGGTTGAAACCAAAATTTAGTATATTTCCCCAAGTGTACAAAATTTTCAACCAACATATAGAGGATAGGACAACATTTCCTGGCTGAGATGAACATTCTTAAATATAGTGACAATTAAACATTATTTTATTCAATTTCATTTTTTTTAACTAAATTAATCAATATTAAGTTATTATTTTGAAATAATATTTATTGTTTTACAACTTAATTAATTAAATTAATGTCGCTTTATCAAAACTGGGGACATTAAAGTTGTGGGTAGTTTGTTAGCAGCTGATATAATATAATTTGATGGTATTACGATTATATTTGATTTTGTATTATATCTGTGCCTTTTGATGATTGGTTTGGCTGTTGTCTGCAGTAGATAGACAGTGGTTTTGGTACAGTTTGCAGCACTTGTTCATCCTTCATTGTGCTTTCAAATATATCAGCTCCTATTCCAGGATTCTAAGTTTTTCAGTTTGCTTCCAAATGTTTGACAAAATGTCTTTTTCCAGAATATTGGAAAACTGTACGTTATAATTCCTAGAAATGAAGTCAGAAGAGTATTTCATTATTTTACTATTCATATTATAAATGTCTGTGCTGTTCACCACCTGATTATCTTTGGATTGTAAGTCTAGATGGCAATCCCACCAAGAAATGGTTGATTATTCAAATTTCCTGTACTGCATACATTGTGGAATTGTATGGCTTTCTGCTAATAAGTTAGTGTCCCAATCATTGTATGCTCTCATCTGGCCCACCATGGGAACTTGGCAATCAGAAAGTGCAAGGGTTTTCACACACACACACACACACACACAGATATATATATATATATATAACCTACTGCTAGAGGAAAAATAATAAATTCCATCATTCAATCAATGCTCTATTAGTCTTTTAAATGAAACCCCAAAACATGCATATGCCTGTCAAAAATGATGATTTAAGAAAAAATCCTTTTTGGATACATTGTATAGCCTTGCATGGACTTGAATCCACACAAACTGTAACAAACAAAGGACCATAATAATTACTTTGTGTAATTTCCTTGTGAAAACATAATTAGTGGCATAGAAGAAAAAGAAGAAGCACCTTTATATTTCTTATATTCTTATTAAGTCTACCTACAAAATGATCTTCACTTTAAAGTAAATCAGCACTCTCAACACTATCAATATGCTGATATGCCTCATGATCCTCATTCAAATTCACATCATTAGATTGGTTGCGAGTAGAAAAGAGGATTTGTTTAAATTTGTAAATTTTGATGCGCAACTATTTGATTGCTCCCATCATTAATGCCCTCAACATGAATTGTATTGTTATCAATCATATCTTGAATCTCATGCTAAAGCGCCTTGCAACGTTGTGTATTATGCTTATAAACTGACAATTACAAAATGCATTCAGATCATATCCTAAGGCATAGCTTTAAATATATCCAATTGTCTAATAAGAGGAAGTGTGATCATATTTGTACTAAGCAAGATTTGAAGCACATTATACAAAGGCTCATGCAATCATATTAATTCTCTAAAATTTTGAAGCTTTAGAGTGAAAACATTGGAAGTATTAGCAAGATGATTCGTATCAAAACTTTTCTCTTGTTTTTCACTGGCCTTTGGAAACTATTTGACTTTTAAATTTTGAAACTTGAAAAGTAGCATGATGTAGGAAGAGCACAAGAAGATCTTTACTTAAGTACATTAGCCTCTTCTAACTTTATCTCAGCATTCCTCACATTTGCATATAAATTCATGAACAAAGCTTAACTACTGAAATACACATTTCGCTGAACAGCAGACACTAATCACTTAACAAAATCCCTTTGAGGCTCATCAATGGGGATTGATTATGCATTTTGGTATGCGAGGATTGAAATCTAATAACATACTCATGTATATGCTAATTGGATCCTTGTTTGCACTCAAACAAATATGAAATACATAGTTACTAGGAGATGTATGGATACTAAATAAATAAGGATATGTTATATATAAATGTAGTCACCAAATACTGTGGGTACCGAGATGGGTACTATCATGTTCCCATCTTTATGCTTGATAACAAATGGATTTATATTTAATGGCATGATGAAGAAATAATTATTTGAATCAGTGGTTTTTTATGAATGCTTGAGGGCAAGCATTCTCAAGGAGGGGAGACTGTGATGTCCCCAAGCAAGACTCTATTCAGTATTATTATTATTATTAAGAAAGCTCCTTGTATTATCTTTATAATAAAGTGATGCAATTAAAACCAAATGATTTGATGACAATTTGATGAGGAACCTGAAACAGTTGGAAATGCACATGTTAATGAAGAAGGTATCGGAAATAGTTAAGAAAGAAGATCAATCATTATGTGGACCAATGTATTAAGGAATACATTATACATCAAGTTCCAGGAACTCAAACTCGAGGATGTGGTTGATGGCTTGATTCATCTCATTGAAGGATCGACCAAGAATGATTAGAGAGGTTTATGACTAATCAATTAGTCATAGCATTTTGCCAGACGACAGCCAGGATATTAACAACAACAAATCACTAAACTACAGATCATTAATGAGCGTGTTACAAAGCAAGTCAAATATATTCGGGCTAAGAGAATGCTTATAAAATGGTGATAATTCCGTTTATAAATAATAATCCATAGACCGCGATTACACAAGGTAAATGAGTAGCGACTTCATCGAAGATTAATGCAGCGATATTCTATGGAGAATAGTAACGAAATATTAGTGAGTTAAAAAGCAGATGAGCCCACGTATAAGGACCTTGCAGCATCGTAAGAAGGTGGAATGATATGAATTGCAGATTGAAGACAATAATCCTAAGACAGGAAGAAATTATAAAGAGTAATGGTCAGTTGGTGCCAGAGGAATGAACATCGATTGATACTATTATGGACAATGGTTACCATAATAATTAGTAAGGAATCGATAATTGTGATCATCATGAGTCAAGAAATAAGATTCGATTAAGGCTTGAAGAATAAATGATCAACCGCTCGATTAAAGGCCTTAACAAGCCATCATCGATTAATAACTTGATTTCCTATTAAGGGGTATGATTTGCATAATAGACTAATTGGTATAATTCTTGGAGTGAAACAAATAAGGATCGCAACACCTTGGCAAAACAAATCTTTATGACTCCAAAGAAGACATGGGTGTCAATATTGTTAGAAAATACAGCGTCGCTGAAGGATGAATACGATAATGCTCTCATCATTCCTAATAGTTGATACAATCCGAAGTGATTAGCATCTTTTAGGCAGCACTTAAACATCAATTATAGTCAGTAGGGAAGGCCGTGCCTGTAATGCCCCGCTAGGAACCCTAAAGGAAAACAAACACAACTAGGCAACTAAAGGGTGAAATAATTTTTTTTTAAAAGATTAAGTGCATTAATTATAACCATTGCACGTCTAATAACATAGCAGAAGACTAACACATAATTTCCTAAGGGTTACCAACGAAGATTAATCGTAGATTATATTAACACCACGGTTAATCCAATTGTCCATTTAATTAGATAAATTAAATGCTCAAGTTTAAAACTACACATACATCTAATTTCCATAATGAAAGAAACCAAAGTATTCCAATGTATTCAATTTATCCATAAATCATTTATACATAAGATCAAAGCAACTGAATTTAACATACATTCCACTGACATAATACTACAATATCCATAGATACATGGCTTCCAATAATACCACAGAATCCAAAAGTTACAATATCAAGGTTACATAAAAGTCTGATACAATGACCACAAGGTCTCAACTGAACAATGATCCCGAACATGAGCTAGTACATGAACCACGAACCAAGAAACAATAGCGAAGCCTTTCCTCGTCTGAAGATACAGAACATCCGATGGGAAGTGGCACTACCACCCGACCATGTGATCCTGAAATGGAACCACCCCACCGTGCTAGGAGATAGTAGAAAACCCTCAAGCAAGCAAAGTAAGACAAGTACAAAAGAACTACAAGACTCCGCAAACATCCATGTGACTCAACTCACAAAACACTAGTAACTCTAAGGAGAGAGTGTCATCGCATAGCTTGATGGTTACCATGGTAGGCCTCCTAGGTCCCGGCTCTTTGTCCTGGTAACCTCTCCCTGCTTCCGGCTCCAACTAAGTCTCATGCGGACCCTACCAATCCTTTCGTGAAGACAAGGTGGTAAGTTTGCCATTCCAGGCCTTCTCGTAACATTATGAGCCCTGTACAAACACTACACCTATGCATGAGGTACATTATCTTAATTAATATTTATTTTACCCACCCCCTAATCAATTATTATGTTATCATTTCTTAAATGACTTTCGACGGGTTATCCTGTCATCCACTTCGGGCACGACCCCCGCTCGAAAGTCACTCTCTCTAAGAAAACTCTATGGCGAAACAGACAGCCATAACTAATCCTGACAAACCACAGGTGAAGGATACACAATCACTAACCCAGGATTGACCATTTGGACAAAAACACACAATGGCTCACATCAACGGGGTTATACAACACCTGACCAAGGAGATAAAATAACATAGGACATAATGATAACTCAACTAGAATTGCAACGGAATTAAGCTTGACTGCAAACAACATTTACACAAGACCCTAATACAGACAATCTTTCTTTACAACAGCCAAAAGCATAAATAACTTGCAAATAAGGAATTTCCAGAAGATAAGAAAACACAACTATTTTAATACAAATCAATCAATGTTGTCATTTGTCCAATAAGATTTAAATCAATCACACAAACATTAATCTCCTAATGTTTTCAAGCATAAATATAAAATCTCTAAATTTACAAGCTTTTCTGAAAACGCCCAAACTATAATTAATTACATTCATAAAATACAATTATAACTATAAATTAAATTATATCCTATAAATAATTCACTTATAATTATATTACAAAATATATATTTATCAACTGAAAATTTAATTTCCACAGTATTAAAATAATAATACCAAATAACATAATGTCCAAAATAATATTAACTTACATATAATTATATATATATATACATATTTCATATATTAATAAGTTAAAAAAAACAAAAAACATTTAATACCTTGCACTGCACAGATATCAAAACTTCTGTATTTCGGACTGCACGGCGAAAATCTAGGGAAGAGCGAATTTGGTCATGTCCCTGCCACTGTGCACGGTAGCACATGCTACTCACGATAGCCCATGCTACCGCCGGTAGCACTGGTACCGCACGGTAGCAGGTACTACCACTCGGTAGCACTGCTACCTAGGTTTTTTTTTTAATTTTTTTTTTTTTTTATTAAAAAAAAAAAAAAAATTAATTTCCTGCAGTAAATTCAATAATATGAATAAAACAATAATTTTCCAATAAATTCATTTTTTTTTACAGAATTTAATCTTTTACAATATATTTTTTTTGTAATTAAAATACAATATTTTTCCAAAACGTAAATAACCCAAATAAATTTAATTTATAATTAAATTAATTCCTAGAGTAATTAACAATTCCACAGTGATACAAATAAAAGATTGTCATGACAAATATCGGAATAAAAGCAAACAAAGAGAGAATAATTTCTCTGGTAAATACCATCTCTCAAATCTTGCAATTTCCATGCACCATAAAAATCTTGACAAATTTTCCAGAATAATTTTCCTAATTTTCTCGAAATTAACTTCTTCCATAAACTAGAAATTAACTTCAGGCATGAATTTTAAATCAAGAACATGAATCAACCAGAAGAGGGTTTTGGATCTGACAAATAATTTACACACATCATTCAGAAAAATAGAAGAAATAGAAATATTTTCTTAAAAACAAACAATCAAAATAAGCCACCCAACCTGGTATAGTTTTCCTGGAAGAAATTTGTAAAAGAGAACCAATCCTTCAACAAGCTTCCAAATAAATTTCTTCACCTCAATCCCTGACCTGTTTCCTGTGTCCCCTAAAATAAAGACCTATTCCCCTTTTTAAACTAAAATTCTAGGTTGAATATCTTTTTCTCCAAAAACCTAAATTTAGAATAAAAGCAATTTTATTTTATTTTCTAATTTTCTAACCAAGGATAAGTTAACATGAAATAATTAAAAATCATTTTTCTTTCTTTTCTCTTCTCATGCAACTCTAATTAATTTTCTAAATAAATAAATTAAAGCAATACTTCAATTCTAATTAATTAATTTATTTATTCTTTTATTTATTTAAGATTCTAGGAAACAATAAATGCAACTAATCTAATTTATTTTTCCTCTAAAATTTAAATAAAATATATTTCTAATATCATGCAGCTTGCAACTTAATTTAATAACTTCTTTTAATTAATTAAATTTATAATCTCAATGCATACATAAATCAACTATGAGATAACTTCATAAACTTTAATTAATTAATCAAATCCACTAAAACACACAAACTGAACAATCTCAAGCAAATACTCATAAAAAGATCAAACGACAAAATACGAAGGCCGAACTAACTGACAGGACGACCAACTGACGACACTCACACGAGTGTAAATGAGTAAAATAGGGTCAACTACTATCTCCTCCACTTCCATCAGAAAATATAAGGCACGCTCAGACCTATGAAGCCAGGTGGAGATGATACCTCGTACCTACCTGGTACTTGTACTTGCAATATCCTGCATCACCGAACCACACATGTATATATACAATATAGAAAACACGGCATACACACTGATGAAGGAGAATTGCGACGTTCCCTGTCTCATCGAAATGAGTGAAGGAAAATCGTCCCCTTGCATCCGATACACTCGCAGACACACAACATATAATTACACATTGCATAGATAAAGTAAAATGTCAGTACATAGCAATAATCTATAAAATGCCATATATCACAAGTACCGAAATACTGTAAATAAATTACTCATCTCATATCCAAATAAAGCATGAAATAATGTCATAAAAATCTGAATAACACATCATGGTAATGTATCCACTGAAAACAAACAATAATAAAATATGAGTCTAATGAGTTCAAACGAGTAGGGGTACTACAGTGCCTAAGGAGGAAATTAATTAAGTTTCAAAGGTAGTGACTTGAATAAAATAATTAATCATGAAGAACAATAATTAGAACAAATGGCAATTAATTATGAAGTAGTGTGGTTCAGATAACACATTGGTTAGTATAAGTAATGGAAGGGTGTGATTGGGAAGGTATATGGCTATTCCAATCAAAGGCTGCAACCATTCCATGCCATGGGTATATTAAGGAGTAAAAATCAGAAACATCATCGATGTTTGAGACAGGTTTGGAAGGATCAAAATCAGACTCGGTGAATAGGCTGAGGTATATCTCTTCATCCACCCATCATATGGTAAAGAGAGACCACTCAGACATAGCAATCTGATCATTAAAGAACCAAAGGCACATTTTGTATCAACCTCAAAAGGGAGTAAACAAGATAGTTATATATCAAGCCATCAACAAGGGATGGGAGAAACATGGGAGGTAGACATGACACAAGTAGGATTAGAAATGAATACAACGTGCGAAATAGGAAGAATTGAAGAGGGTTGAACATGGCAAATGGGCATAATATAGGAGGTGGGCACAAGAAGACGGTAAATAGGAGATGAGTAGTGGATACACATGGCATACTAAAAGTAAGAAGTTGAATGAGAAATAAGAAAGGAGGAAAAGGCTTGTGAGGAAGCGGGGAAGATTGTAATGCCATCATTTTTATGCAATGTTGTTGTGCGAGTGTTTGGCCAATTTTTGGGTTTTCTTGCAAGCCTTTAGATGTGTTGGGGAGAACTCCAAGGATCTTGAAGAGCTAGGGTTCATTTTTTTGTGGCATCTGATGATAGCATTGATCTCAATTGGGTATGTGGTGGTTTAGTTGAGCTTGGAGACTCCTCACTTTTCATAGACTTCTATTTTGAAACTTCCTCCATCTTTCAGTTGGATCTGGAGTGGCTTCTTCCTCATTTAGTGGACTTGTTTCTTCCTAAGGGGAGATGTGTTGCTTGTAGGCATTGGATCATCTGTTGTTTCCAGGCATACTTCATCGACATTGGAGCTTCTTCATTATGAGGGGGATATCATGTCTCTCTTTTTCCTTCCTATGGGGGATACTTGATTGTAAATATATGATGTATCTAGTCCTTGGGGGGTGTGATTGAGTCCTCCATGCATCATCATCTTGTTTTTTTCTCTCTTTTGGATAGGAGTTTTGTCCCATAGTATTTTCTCCTTTTCTCAGTTTGTGAGAGATTTATTTTCATTGCATTGCATTTGCATTGTACATGGGTACCTAACATGGTTTTGTAGTCGGGACCCATATTGTGTCTTGCTCATATTGCATAATAATCTTCTCCCTAAGTTGCACTTAAGGGAAGGGAAGGGAAGCGAAGGGAAGGGGAGGGGGAGGGTGAGGGTGTTGGAGTAAATGAGATTTTACCATTTACTCATGCTTAAGTTGACTTAGGCATTATTAGTTATTGGTTATTAGTGCATTTAACAGTTTTGGTATGTTTACTAGCTCTCTCCTTGCCTTTATAAGCAAGGCTAATGTACAATTTTCATCATCTCAATACAGTGATCATTCTTGCTGGTGAAATAGCTTGGTTTCTCTCGTGTTTGTGAAGGTTGTATTTGCAGTTTGTGCTCATGGGTTGGCTGATTTCTCCAACAGTTTAGGTTCAATCCCACACCCATGGAGTGCTCCTTGCACTTATGGATTGGACTTGATATTTGTGGTTCTAAAGTTTTTAGTAGCTTTGATCCATGCACTTCTAGTCTTGATAAATTTGTTTCCTTGTGTTAATTGAACTTGGCGGTGCCTAAAGATGCTATTAGAGCTTGTTGTGCTAGCCATGATAGGCAACTTGCTTCATCGTTTCTCCTTAGTTAAATCCTATGATCACTTTAATGGTTTTGAACAATGAAAGACATACCAAGCATAAATGTGTAGTATCCCTTTGCCAATTCTGACCTCAAAATGCTGATTAGAGGCTCAAGGAATATCGTCAAACGCTTTGAATGGAAAGTTGTAGCATGCTGATATTAATTTCAGTTTGTTGTGTAGGCTCTTAAAATCAAGTAGAAATGATGCAAATGCTTTGAAATGAATGTCAAAAGATCTAACAATAAGCTGAGAATGAAATGCACTTGTTTTTACTCTTTTCAAATGCAAATACATGAGTTCCTAAGGTAAAAATTTAAAATGCATACTGACAGCCAAGTAGCATTTTCACAAACACTTGGCATGTAAACTAATGTGCATCTACAACCAAATACCCAAAGACAAATAATGATGTGCAACTCCTTCCTTGTATTAATATGAAGCATAGGCTGAGTATAAGCTGATTTGATTAGCCAAGACTCTTGGCCTCACAATGACATGTAAATTTGATGAAAGCACACCTACAACAGCTGTTAGCGGTAATATTGTACAAGAATAAAACCATAGTTAATTAAGTAGTACTTGTCTTTGTTAGTATGGTAACCAAGGGATGGTAGTTACAGGTGCGACGGTTGCCTCTTGCACCGCCTCAGTTCCTTTATATACCATGGAAGGTCACTTGTAAAGACACGCATGATTACGAATGGAAATTATATCTCGTATATTTGCTTGATCTTATCTGGTATCTATGGCATTATTGTTTTACATTGAGTATTCTATCTGTATGTTCTAAACTGTTCACCCAGAGGGTAAACATCTGGCGCCGTTGCCGAAATTTATCCGGAGCACGAGAGTATATTACATGGCACACGGATAATGGGACAACCATTGGTCGAAGGGACAAGCAGTAACCCGAACGAAGAACCTGAAGAACCGTTCGAGGGAGAACTAGCACTCACGAAAGATTTCTCCTGCATCCTCCAGGTGGCGATTGAAACACACGTACGAAGGGAAGCCACCACCGAAGATGTTGCAGAGGACGCTGTGTGGAGTGCGCTTGGTGTATGCTCGGTGGCAAATCAGTTGATGAGAAATTCGCCCAACCTTCTGGCACAGACATTTTTGGCTCTCCAAAACCGCAGGGAAGACACCTATTGGGAGAACCGACACCAGCAAATCCTACGGGAGTTTCACGAGCGCCAAGAGGAGGAGAGCAATGAAACCGACCGAGGGATGAATAATCCCTGAATGTGTACGGGCGAAGGAGAATAAACAAGAACACCTCCACTGTAGTGACATACATTGTATACCAGGGACGAATTAATAAAAGTGTTCTTTTCAATATGATGTCTTGTTCTATTGCATAAGGAGAATTTAGAATTAATGCCCAATCTGCTAAATAAGGACAAAAATAAGAAGGAATACATAGGGGACTTTGAAGCCGCTCAACGAGCATTAATTCTCGAGCAGCAAGTAGAACGAAGAAGAAGATTCAGGAGGATTGCCGAGGAAGGAAGTGGCGGAAATGGCAGCAATGGCTCTGGCGAGGGCCATGTTTCCACACTAATAGAAACCACCAGGAAACGGTTGGGGGACCTTTCCCTAACATTGGAGGAGATTGGTGACGAGAGTACGGTAGAGTCGTACACGCCATACAGAGGTGTCGAGACCAGGAGGGAAGACGAGACAGAGACTGAGGACAGATAGGCCAAGGATACCGGTGCGACCGAAGGTGTCGGGAGGACACAAGGTCATGGTAGTAGAAGCAATCTGTTCGGGGCAAGCTCATCACACCTTGGTAGTTAGAGCAACTTGGTGGGACCCAACGAACCAAATATCGACGGAGTACCTTCGGGAGGACCAGTGTTTGGAGGAGGAGTTTCTGGAGGGTTAAATTCGAGTTCCGGAGGGCAGACCGGGCCGTCGCCAAGAAATGTAATGGCGAATTGGCAAAAATTACCAAACTTCACCGGAAATGGGAAAGAAGACCCCGTACGGCATTGCCGTACATGTGAGACAATCTAGTTGGCCAATGGCGTGACTAATAGGGTGGAATGGATGGTGCAATTCCCCACCACCCTACGAGGAGTAGCCATCGATTGGTACTCGGATGTTGATAAAACCACGCTGACAACTTGGGATGAATTGCACAAAGCCTTCGAAAAGGAGTTTTGACTCCTCAGAGACGATAATGAAATCGTAGCAGAAGTCCTGAGCACCAAGCAAGGGAAAAATGAGACCATCTGAGCATATAGCCGACGCCTCAAGGAATTGTTGGGAAGAATGGATAACCAGCCCGACGATGGGTTAAAGAAAAGGTGGTTTGTGGAGGGCCTAAAATTGTGACTTAGAAGAAAAATCAAAATTGTACCCCCCACATCCTACAACGATGCCTATAACAGGGCAATGGACGTGGAGAGTGAAGGGAAGACATCCAGGAAAAAGAAAGACAGATCCTCTGAAGAGGAGGACTCCTCCGACGGAAGTAGCAGCGATGAGGGGTCAAGTAAAAAGGTGCAAGCCCTTCAAAAGGATATGCACTGCATGATGAAGGAATTCAAGAGCATGAAGGGAAGCACCAACAAAAATGAGGAAGTATGGTGCACAGAATGTAAGGAGGAAGGTCACACAAAAGGCTCTTGTCCAAAAAAGGCCTTCTGCGATATTTGCTAAGTGTTGGGACATTCTACCAAAGAATGTCCCTACAACATGAAGACACGCGGGAACAAAGTGCTCTTCACCCAAGAGTAGCCGTCAGCGACAACAGGCACATCGCAGCCTCAAGCCAACACCACGGCATCATCTGGCGGTTACAGAGGTAACCGAAGGGGAGGAAGAGGCAACAATAATAACAGCAATAATCGGAGTCGATTGCAGTATAATGCCAAGGGACGACCGATGATTCAGTGTCGGGCATGCAACCAGTGGGGACACTTTGCACGGAATTGCCAGAAAGAGGAGGCATCACAACACTTGTGCAAATGGTGTGGTCCTAGAAACCACGATGAGACAAATTGCCCCAATCCAGGGGTTAACCTCCTCAACATTGAGAAGACTGGTTAGAAAGAAGTACTGGCAATCACTCTTGCTCAGACCAAAAAGGCCACTTATCGCGACCCCCGTACGGAGAAGGAGAGATTACGGGAGGCAAAAGCCAATATTGAGCGTGAGATGACGGCCGAACGACGGAACAAAGAGGTGGTGAGTACATCATCCCGTACGGAAGCCGAAAATAACATAATTGGGCAAGTACTGCAGATGGAAGTGCCGATAAGGGTGAAGGACCTTCTAGAGACAATGCCACAGCTGAGAACCACCATTTTTAGTTCCATACAAACCACTGCGTAGGCACCTTCGGGTGCGACACGGGCGGAAGTGTCGGTCAGCCCCTCAGCTGACCCAATGTTGTTGGCCTTAAATAGTGGTCGGCATCCTGCGGTGGTAGAGATGGGAATTCTCAGGGCTATCCTCAAAGACACCATCGTGGACGGAGGTTCGGGGGTGAATGTGCTGCCGGAGGATACGTGTAAGAAGCTCGGGAAGCCAACACTATGGCCACCCACATTCAACTTGGTAGGTGCAAACTAGCACGACAACAAGCCACTCGGCACCCTGATGGCCCAACCGGTGACCATTTGCACACAACCCTTCCTACTAGATTTTGTGGTAATCCCACTCAAGAAGAAGGGGTATGATGCCATGTTAGGGAGAGGGTGGCTGGTTACAGCAAAGGTGAACCACGACTGGAAGAAGAACACCCTTTCCATCGAGAAAGGGGGGCGAAAGTACACCATTGATCTGAGGACCCAAGTTGTCGGCGAGGAACTTGCATCATCTGACTCGGATTCAGAGGATTCAAACAGATGGGAGTGGGACTCGTATGAAGGTAAAGACGAGAGGGAACCAAACGAGGAAGGAGTGCTTGAACTCGGTGGATGTTCAAAAGATGACACTTCCTCATTGAATGGACTCTTCCACTGGCAAATGGAAGACTATGAAGTGTTTCACCTTGCTTGTCACATGCTACAGATTGAGGACGAGCCAGGTGAGAAGGAGGAGTTCCCGCCAAAGTACACGGAGTATAAGGAGGGAGACGCCAAAGTAAATGATGTTCCGGCGTACGAATTCTCAAAGGATAGACCAATGCGGTATGAAGACCCCATCGTGAAGGAGACAAACTTAGGAGACACTGCCAACCCCTGAAATATCTGGGTAGGTGATGATTGGAGCCCGATGCTGAAGGCTGCAGCATTCAAAATCTTCCTGGAATACAAGGATGTATTCCTGTGGTCCTACAAGGATTTGAAGGGGGTCCCGCAAGAAATGTGTGTCCATCAGATACCATTGGTCCCGGGAGCCCAACCGGTACGGAAGAGGCCGTACCGAATGAAATAAGAACTATGCTGCCAAAGTGAACGAAGAGATCGAAAGGATGCTGGAGGCCGACATCATATTTTGGGTGGAGACAAGTGAGTGGGTCTCGCCGATTGTGATATCACTCAAGGAGGAGGCCAACCAGATCCACATCTGCGTGGATTTTCGGTGCCTCAACGCAGTCACCATCAAGGAATCATTTCCTATACCCTTCACAGACATCATCTTGGAGGAGGTGGCTGGCCATGAAATGTACTCATTTCTCGACGACTTTTTAGGATACAACCAGATTTCAATAGCTGAGGAGGACAAGTTGAAGACCACCTTTGTGGTGGAAGATGGAGTCTATGCGTACAACCGGATGTCGTTTGGGTTGTGCAATGCTCCCGCAACCTTCCAGAGGATAGTCCTTAACATCTTCGATAAGATGTCGGTGGGAAATTTTAAAGCCTTTTTGGATGACTTGTCAATTTTTAGTAGCGAAGACGCTCACTTGGTGGCGCTAAGAGAGTGCATGGAGAGATGCCGAAGGGCTAGGCCCGCCTTAAATCCACGGAAATGTAGATTCATGGTACCACAAGGGAAGTTGTTGGGCCATATCGTTTGTAAAGCTGGACTTAAAACTGACTCGGATAAGGTACGGGTAATTGTAGAAATGGAGTCGCCCATTGATGTGACGGGAGTCAAGTCATTTTTGGGACACATTGGATATTACCAGAAGTTCATTAAGAACTTTACCCAACTTTCATTTCCACTGGACAAACTGACAAGGAAGGGCGAACTGTACATATGGGAATCGACACAAGGGGAAGCATTCGAGGAACTCAAGAGGAGACTAGTGGCAGCACCCATTCTGGCCTATCCAAACTGGGACCAAGAATTCCATGTACACGTGAATGCCTCGAACTATGCCATTGGGGCTACACTGGCGCAACAAGGGGGACATGGGTCGGATCATCCCATCTACTTTGCGAGTCGGTTGATGTCGAAAGCCGAGAAGAACTACAGTACCACAAAGAGGGAAGCCCTCAAAATGGTCTATGCCGTACAAAAAATTCAACACTACTTGCTGGTGACACCCTTCACTTTCTATGTGAACCACCAGGCTTTGATGTACGTGGTAAACAAACCCATCATCCAAGGCAGGATAAGCAAGTGGCCACTGCTCCTTCAGGAGTTCACGTTCACAATAATTGTACGGTCAGGCAAGAGCCATGTCATTGCTGACCAGTTGTCTCGAATTAGGTCCGGAGAGCCACCAGAGGGGGTGAATGACGACTTTCCAGATGCTCACCTATTCAAGATCGCAGTACTGCCACCATGGTATACTGCCATCGGGGAATATCTTTCCACCTCCGTATTCCCCCAAGGTATGCCACCGGGAGAATGAAGAAAACTCATGTTGAGAAGCTGCACGATTCAATTGATTAATGGATTGTTGTATAAAATGGGACCCGACCAGGTGTTACGTCGGTGTGTGATGGAGGAAGAGGTGCCAAGAGTTCTGAGGGAGGCACATGAGGGGCCAGCGGGAGGCCATATGGGACTAGACACTACAGCAAGAAAAGTGTTGCTAGCAGGCCTGTGGTGGCCCACATTGTATAACGATGCCAGAGAATGGGTAGTAGGTTGTGATACGTGTCAGAGAGCGGGGAAGCCGCTAAAGAGGGATTTCATGTCCCTCAACCCTTCGCATGCTCAGGAACTATTCGAGCGCTGGGGGTTGGATTTTATCGGGCCACTCAAGGTCAGCCACGCCAGGAGGTGTCGCGACATTGTGGTAGCCACAAAATATTTAACCAAGTGGGTTGAAGTGCAGTCCCTACCTGACAACTTGGCCGTAAGTACAACAAGATTCATTTATGAGCAAATCATCACACGGTATGGTATCCTTATGCAGTTGATCAGCGATAGGGGTGGACATTTTGTGAACCACGTTATTAAACTCCTCACTACTGAATTAAAATTTTTTCATTCATTGTCTAGCCTCTATTACCCGCGAGCCAATGGGCAGGCCGAGGCTACCAACAAGATTCTCGTAGGGGTAATCTAGAATCATGTGGTGTCGAGGGAGAAGACTGGGAAGAAAAATTACCTTCGGTCTTGTGGGCCTACCGCACAACCTACAAGGTGACCATCGGCCAGACTTCGTAACAACTCATGTACGGGTAGGAAACTGTTGTGCCAGCAGAATTCATGGTGCCAAGCCTCCGCATTGCAATCGTGAACAGATTAGGGGACATGGAGAGCCTGAGGGAGAGATTGTATGTCTTGAACAAGCTGGATGAGAAAAGAATGATGGGCCAGTGGGCTACGGAGGCAACCCAACAAAGGAGGAAGCTATGGCATGACAAGCACTTGAAACGAATGAGGTTTGCTCCAGGACAACTAGTACTGAAATATAATGGGCGTAATGAGATTAAACCAGGCAAATTCAAGGTACGATGGTTAGGACCATATAAAGTCTGCGAGGTGGCAGAGAACGGGGCAGTGAAGTTGTGGACACTGGATGGACGGGAGGTTGCAGGCAGCACCAATGGGTCGAAATTAAAACTGTATCACGAACAGAGGCGATCGACTGACCTCAAATCCTCCCAAAGAAATAATAATTAAAAAAGAAAAAAAAGAAAAAAAAAGAGTACGGCCGTACGGGAAAAAAAAGAAAAAAGAAAATTGCACCATACGGTAAAGCGCACTATACGGTGGAGCCCCGCGTGCCCACCGCGCAGTGGAGCTCACGTGCTCCCACGACGTGCTCACCGTGCAGTGGCACGACGTGCTCACCGTGCGGTGGAGCGACGTGCTCCTGCACGGTGGCATGATGTGCTCCTGTGCGGTGGAGCCACGTGCTCACTGTACGGTGGAGCTTGTGCTTTCACCGTAGGGGGATTTATATTACCCCGCAAAACATTTAAAACAAAAAAAAAAAATTAAATTTTTTTTTGCAAGAGGCAGCAACTGGAGGAAAAGGAAAGGTCCCACGAGGAAAATAGGCACGTGCAGAAGCTTGTATTCTAACCCTATTTTATTTATTAAAGAGGGCACAAAAGACAAAGGCAAATTATTTAATGGACGTCAGTGGTGGGAAAAATTGGCAAAAGCAGTTACGGCAGTTACTTGTTACAGTGTCGTCAACCTCTGGGAATACGAAGGCTGTTCGGATTTTGCCTTCGGGTGTGAAGGTCAGGGGCGACAATGGCGGACAACAGCAAAAGTAAAGGGAAAAAGGTACAACCTAAAGTGCAGCAGCAGATGGCAGCAAAGAATGATGTGACGATGGACACCATTACTATCGAGGGTTGGACTGGAACAGATTGTAGGAAATGGTGGAACGAGACCCCACATGATGACCCCATGAAGACATAGCTGCGACAGGCACAGGTACAGTGGGCCATCCAGATGCCCATTTTTTGTATTAAGGACTTTGAGGTGGTGCTGCGGGCCATGATTGGGGCCTGAGACCTACACAGGCGGCAGTCTGTATTTGATTACGAGCACCGACAGATTACAGTGTCCTTCGCCTTGACAAAATTTATAAGAGTTTTTGGTATTGCGGGGGTGCAAGGAAAGAAAGTGGACAATGCGCAGAAAATATCCCCGAATTTAAAAGATAAACTTCTCAAGCTCATGTGTCACGATGACCTCACACAAACGGAACATGATAGTCTCCAACATGCAAGTAAAGGAAGATGTCTGAAGAAGTCGTTCTTGAGAGAGGGGATCCGGTGGTGCCTTGTGGATGTATTGAAGAGCCGCCTGATGGGAGCGAGTAGGGCCTCAGATATTGCCATGGCACAGGTACTGTTGGTGAATGGCATCCATAATGGCGTAGTATATGACTGGGCATCAGTACTAGCAGATAGGATGGAGGAATTCATGACCCTTGCATAAGACCTTCTACATGCCCTACAACGCGATTGGACTCTTCCTGGATGCGGTACACCTTCAGGGCTCACCGGATGCACAACACTTGGCACCACACGGTCGTGTACACCCTAGGCAACCCCCTATATTTTATTGGATTCACTTGGATACTATGGCACTGAGCGGAGATACACACTCAGGCAAGAAACGGAAGCGGCGAGTGGTGGTGTCGGAGGCGGAGACAGAGTCGGAGTCCGGTCTAGTGACCCGAGTGAGGAGGCAGAAGACTCGAGCGACACATCACAGGCCACTGGGGGTAGTTTTATAATGGTGGGTGGAGGCGCACAATAGGTGGAGGAGGAAACGGGGACACCATCTTCTATAGTAGCCCAGACGGCCACACTTCCACCTCTCTCAGTTGTGCCAGCAGTAGCCAGACGACCCTCGAGTGAGCTACTCGAGCAGACAACTCTTGCTGGAGCGGCATTATTGGTAGTGCCGATTCCTGGTTTTGGGCAGGGCAGGACACTTGTGATTATGGTCCCCCCACAGGTAGTCGCGACAGTGGTAGCCTTACCAGAGCATCACGTGGTCGACGAAAGGAGTCTCACGACAGCAGTAGAGGTTGGGGACAGTAGCAGGAAGGTAGATAAGGAGGCCATACGAGCAGAGCAGCTTGGAGGGAGTGGTACGCCTTCCCAGATGGATACGCCTTCCCAGATGGATATGCCTTCCTAGATGGACATGAGTGCGTGGCTGAGTCGGTACAAAATGACGCCACTAGCACCGGTGGGATTAGCAGTCCTCTCCCCACAGCAAGAGCCGAGCCTGCACGAGATTGTGGACCTGGTCGGAGACAGTCCACCAGAGACAACACAGATTGTGCATAGTGACTACTCACCCATTCGTGAGTTTGTCCCGAGTCCTAGACAGGAGGAGTTGATTCCGAGCCCTTGCATGACGAGCCATTCCAGAGTCCTCATAGAGATGGTGTCCTTGTTGGTATTTTGGTATGGTTTTGTCATTGATGTCAACACCTACTAAATACACCTACATTGGAGATCCAACAACATTCACTAGCAAACAGTAAACTGTGCAACAGTTACCGGTATATGATTAACCGGCAGGATATAATATTCACCGGTACCTGGAATGACATGGAAGACACTTGGTAATGTCAAAGACATCATGTGGACACTTTATTTTGAAGTAATAATCATTGGTATATTCTTATTTGCATATTTGCTCTTACCGGCAAATAGGTATATTCTTATTTGCATATTTGCATATTTGCTCTTACCGGCAAATAGGTCCAGGTTATCTAGGGTTACACCGACAGGTTTTCTAGATCAGCATGGCATGCTATGGAGATGATTTATTATTGTTGTAAATGCATTAAGCCGACATGTTCAATCGGTTATTGCATCAGATATTGTATTATTTGTAAAATGTCTTTATTGTAATATCTTGTAGAGCCGACCTACTAAAATTGGTCTTAGGGTATGGTATAAATGTAAGATCTTATTTGTAAGATCAAGTGTGGAATGCGAAAAAGATTTAAGAAAAGGTATATGCGAGATAAAGCAAAGGCATACACGAAGACATCATTTGAAGGTGAAGTTAGGTTTTTGTACAAGCATATCAGCATTACACCGGTACTGAATCCAGCATATGAAGATGCTATTTTGTGTAGTACATTCTTATTGGATTTAACCATCCAACTGTAGTCAGTGTGACTCCCATTTGTGATTGAGCAGTGAGCTCTAGGCTGTTGGCCTTTCTGCATGTGCAGACCCCTTTTGTACACTTACTATCTGCAGTAGTATCATCTGATTGTGGGTAAGGTTTCCCACCGTGGTTTTTCCCCTTACAAGGTTTCCACGTACAAATATTGGTGTCATATGTTGTGAATGACTTTGTGCTTATGTTTCATGCATTAATTCTTACCGGTATAGCAATTTACTGTTAACACTGTTTACAGGCATACTTAACTGATTTACCGGTATTAAACATTAAGTTGGTTAATAAGATTTTGGTTTGAATTTATTAGACAACTGATTCACCCCCCCCCCCCCCTCTCTCAGTTGTCTCCGGGACCTACAGTCCTAGCATCTCCGAGAGTGGAGGGCGATAGGGAATTGGAGCAGTTCCTTGCCGATATGGCTGTGGAAGCCCGACGGATGGTAGCCTCTGCGTGGTCTTAGGGAGGTGCTCGGATAGAGGAGTTGGAGCAGCTACTTGGGTTTATGAGGGGAAAGTGCACAACACACTTTGCGCAGTGTTTTGAGTCTGGTGGATGGCTTGCTACGAAAACCTTACAGATGTTGGAGGATTGGGGCCTTCGCGAACAGGTTGGCGAGACCAGTAGACAGTCCTTGTTTCGGCGTATAGAGCAGGTTTTCCAAGAGACCTACTATGAGTTGCGTAGGACGTAGTTTATTGCTGAGAGTACCGAGACCCAGCGCCAGGAGACTTTGTTGGCTGCTCGACTCCAGCAGATGGAGGAGTCGCACAGAGAGCAACTGGCTCGGGAGAAGGCCTCATGGGATGCAGAGCGCGCTACCTTGGACTCAAAATTAGCTGTGGAGAGGTCGGCAAAGGGTGCCTTGGAGGTAGAGTTGGCGGACGCCCGTGAGGACAGGGCTATGTTGGAGAGTCGCCTAGGTAGTGCCTTGGAGATGGTAGAGCAAAAAGATAAAGAGGTCTTGGAGGCAACAATGATGGTGAAGATAGCGATGGAACACCAGATGGTGGCGGAGTGGGACCTCTAGTTGCGGACTGAGCAGGTCTATGAGCTACAGGCTCGCTTGACAGCGGCACCCCGCACATTGGCACCCTCTTCATCAGGGATGCCTTCTGCACCCCCTTAGTTTTTGATTTTGGGTTTTGTTGTAACAATGTATTCCCCATTTTGTTTGTAAGTCGTCCGGAGACGACCTTGTTTTTTGGGGGGGATGATGTTAGCGGTAATATTGTACAAGAATAAAACCGTAGTTAATTAAGTAGTACTTGTCTTTGTTAGTATGGTAACCGAGGGATGGTAGTTACGGGTGCGACAGTTGCCCCTCGCACCCCCTCAGTTCCTTTATATACCATGGAAGGTCACTTGGAAAGACACGCATGATTATGAATAGAAATTATATCTCGTATATTTGCTTGATCTTATCTGGTATCTATGGCATTATTGTTTTGCATTGAGTATTCTATCTGTATGTTCTAAACTGTTCACCCAAAGGGTAAACAACAACAAGCTAATATGACTGATATGACAATGCAAATTACATCTTAAAATCATGAAGAACTTGGTGTAAATAAGCGCCCTTATCCGATGAAGAGGTGGCAGCTCTTTACTTGACAAATGGTGCCTTCTCCTAGCCAAATCGAACTTCCCTTCAATCAAGTGTGAAACCCTTGTGTAAATTTCACCATATTGCCAAAGTACTGCAATGTTTTACTGCAGCATAACTGTTCACACCACTGTAGTAGCCAACATAAATTTAGATTTGCAAATGATTAACTCTTAATCTTCCACAATCTTAAAATCTGCAATGTTTGCCCTTTTAATTTGCTCTCAAACCCTGCTGTAACATTCTGGGATAAATATGCAACTGATAATATGAATTTGTTTGCAGACCCTAGCTGCCATTATGCTAAAAACATTAATTAAGAACCTGCAATAAACTCCATAGTGAAACCTGAGTGAAACCACCTCACAATGGTGCTTGGGTTTTCGTCCAACACCAAGAAATCCAAGGGACTTTGTCCTTGGAACAATCCAGTCACTAAATATCAGCAACAATGGAGGAATAACTCAATATAATATTCTCATAACATGCTCTTGGAGGAAGACAAGGTTTGTTTATAAAGAATCTTCAAACTCCAAATCAATCTCCATGCTCAATGTGGGATAAATCCTCCTTTACTTTTAATTCCTCCTTATGAAGTAGCTTCTCGAACAAGTTGGAGAGCTTTATTAATTAAAATGACTTTATATTGTTATTTTATAAAGTCACTTAATGCTATAATGACCCCACTCTTAATGTCATTTTATAAAGTTAAATAATAACTTTATAATATAATCATTAACAAATAATATCATTAAATGCCATTATAATTTTAATATCTCATTGATTACTCATTATCTCTCTGTCCCATCTGAACCTAGAGGTCAACCATTGTTCCCACTACGCATCCAACTGCCTTACTAAAAATAGTAAGGTGGGTCTTTAATGTAGCACTGACTTACTATAAATAGTAAGTACCTAAAAACATAGTCAGAAACCTCTGAATAACCTAGCCTCAAAACATAAGAAAGATGTGGAGAAGTAAAGGTTGACAATTGCCACCTGAAAAGCTTCGTGATGTCCAAACTAGACCCTTTGAACAACTCAATTAGCCTATGAGGGTCAGGAAATAGGCTAATCCTCTGAATACTGATGCTCACGAAAATGGAGACATTATAAAATGTAGATGCCTAATTTGTCCTTAAGATTTCAGATGTTGATGCAATGTTCCTTAGATAATGCTTTAGTGATATGCAAATGTTCCTTAGTCAATAAAACATAGTCTAAAATGAATTAGGATTTGCGCTGTTATAAAATGCCTTAGTGCCAAAATTCAAATATTTTGTGCTTGAGTTGGTAGGTAACAAATAGTTAGAGGTAGGTTATCTTAGACTTACAATTAAATTTGGCTTTGAAAACTTTGTGGGTCAAAATCGCACTTTTGGTTTTGAGTTAGGTTAAAAATGGCACCTTTTAATGTCCCCTTCTCCGCAGTGATTAGTTCAATTGGCCGTTAGCCTATTTTGGAGGCCTATAGGCTAGTCGGGAGCAGTAATTAGGGTTTCCTATTTTCTAGGAGGATTCTTTGGTGTTTTTAGGGGGTGTATGTGGGAGTTTGATAGTTGGATTCTAGATTCCTTCTGGGAGTTTGATAGTTTGGATTCTAGATTCCTTCTGGGTTTTTAGAGAGCTTCAAGATGGTTCAACATGCATCTGCATCAGGTGACTTTTTCCGGACTTACTATTTTTAGTAAGTGTGACGACTGCTCAGAATGTGGTTAAAATCACTTTGGAAACACTTACTATTTTAGTAGTATGCTATTTTTAGCAAGTACTATTTTTAGCAATTTGTCAGCAGGCCTGTTCAGATGGCTATTTCCGACAGGTCAGTTTGAGCAGTTTGTCTTCCAAGCATTGTTTGGTGCTATTGTTGGCAAGGGTATTTCAGCTCAGTTCAATGACTATTTTTGACAGGGCAATTCTCTCAGCTTGTTTCCCCATATCCTTGGAGCTTGTTTTGGCAGGTTCAGTATTTGATGAAAAATGGTGTTTTAAATTAAATTATAACTTAAGGCAAAGGTTAGACGATTTATTTTAAAGGGATTGCTTAAGTTATATTGATATCTAAGTCATTTCCTTACTTATATATTGGGCGGTTTATTGTTGAGAAAAAATACTTTATAAAGTGAAATATTATTAACGCAAAATGGACGCCTTATGGAGAAATAAGTTAATTTTATAATATATTTCACTTATCTACCTTGGATGCCACATTATGATTTTATTGTCATTTTTATAAAGTATATTTGCTCCTATGAGAAGGTCGATTTGGAGAAAGGAGAAATGAAATGTAATTTCAAAATAATGTGAAGTGAATGTGCGTTTGGGTTTGGCATTCATTTGGAGGGAATGTGAATTTGAATTTGGAGACACAAAGTCTATAAATAAGAGTGTTGGGCTCTTGTTTTTGGTATCCAAGATTTTTTAATGAAATGTTGTCGAAATGCAGAGTGAAAGCTTCGAGTAACACTTACCTCCTAGCCATTGCTTGCAATACAACAACTATTCGTGCCAAAGAATGCTCTTCATTCAGAGGAGTGGATTGAAGATAATGTTGTAGATTTATATATTAGATTTCTGATTTTTGGGAGTGCTGTAGTGTGTTCTTGTTGCTAGTCGCGGAGTGTGCTGAAGTGGATTTTGGGTCGCAGGTCTCAGTGTCATTCTCCTCGTTCTGGGTATTTCATCTATCTTTCTTTATGGTTTAGGTGATTCATTTTGCAAGTTTATAGAGCTTAAAATCGTGTTTTGGATTTTTTTTGCAAAATCGTATCTTAGCTGGCCGTACCATGTGGTTGAGCGCTTTGGAATGTGCGCATAAATTATTGGGGTCGGTTTGCCAGGTTTTGTTGTCCTGGGAATGATCGCCTACCTCCTAGTGATCATTTGCTTTCAGTTTCGTATCATTTGGCTAAGAATTGGGTGAGTTGTGAGTGTTTTAGTGGGACTTGGTGTTGCTGGTCTGTGTGGTTTTAGCATGCTAGGAGTATATCAGAATTAGAGTTTTGGGTGTTTGGAGTTGTTTTTGGGGTGTGTGAGTTCATTGGTGTGAAGAGAAAGGACTTGGTTTCATTTGCTGCTGTTTGTCATGTTATTGTACTTGGTTCATCACTCTTATATGCTATGATTCATATTGTAATGTTGGTAGTAGTACTAACAACAGTTTCTATTGTTCTTTTTTGTCCCATTGCATAAGTGGAAGAGGTTGCCCTTGTCGCCTATCTTTGGAATAGTGATTTTCCTTAAATTGTAATCCATATTGTGCATTGTAAAGCTGGTTATTAGTACTAACAGCTATCTAATTGGATTATTGCTTTTAGTCCCACTGCATAAGTGGAAGAGCTTGCCTTTGCCGCCTATTTTGAATATTGTAATACTTTCCTCTCGCTGCATAAGCGGTAGAGTTGATTGTAATTTCGTTTCTAGTCCTCCCGCTGAACAAGCGGTTGAGTGATTGCATTCCTCAGTTCTTTAGCTTGTCCTTGGCTGGTTTACCGCCAAGTGATTGCATTGCTTTCATTATCTCGCTGTATAAGCGGAAGGGCTGGCTTGCCGCCCGAAGATTATAATCATTTTCAGTTATTGGCATCTAACGATCCCCTCGACAATGTATGCTCTCACCCTCCTAGATTGGGCTCTCGGCGATCAGAAAGTGGAGGCTTACTTTCTGCAACATTTGGTTTTCATTTCCTAACCATAACAAGTGTTGTGTTGAATGTAATTGTCGAAATTTTTTTGGAAAAATTAAGGGGGATATTACACACCTATGGGTTTGACTTGGGATAAAGAACAAAGTTGAGGTTGGGTCCATACTATTGGGGGATGGGGACTCAAAATTTGATAAGGTATAGGTTGTATGCCTATTCATGCACAAAAATACATGATTAATACATTAAGTTATTGCATTTAGGACAAATAGTTAAAATAATTCCAAAATGAATGGGGAGGAGTGCTAAGGATACACTTCTCATTCTTACAAGAATATTCATTTGAATTATAATATTAAAAATTAAATAATAACGAGTTATTAACATAAATATTAAATTTAAACTAACAATATTTAATTATTAATTAATTTTAAGAATCTAATCAAAATTGTAATTTTTTTATCCCAATTTTAAATTTAACTTTTGGTCAATACTTCAACTTTTTTTTTTTTTTGTTAAGATTGCCAAGTGGGAGAGGAGGGAAACCAAATTTGTTCTTGTTGTGGAAATATTTGATTGTGTTTTAGGAGCACTTAAATGATTTTGAAGGCTCATTTCTGTCACACAAAGGGACGAGGTGCCCATGTTGGGAAAACAGGTGTTGTACATCTTGCATAATAATGTTTATTAACTATGTGAGTTTCCTATGGACATGTAATATAATATTTATTTATTTGATGTTGCAAATGGACATATAACATTTAGAGATTTCTTGGGAATATTCTTAGGGCCATTTGATGAGTCGTATTGAAACATTGTGATATATTATATTGTTTTTATTTAATATTGGAGAAAGTAATTTAATAAAGTATCCAATATTAGATGTGGGGTCAATGGGGTAGTTAACCCATATTATTAGCACATGGTTTTGATGTAATACCACTTGGTGGTTTTGTGGGAGTTTGTGTCTATAAAAGCAACCACAAGGCTAGCTGTTTGGGTTAGTTAGGTTTAACATTTGCGGAGGTTGAAAGCATGGTAGGGGATGTGTGGTTACATGTTTGTTCACATGGATTGCTTGTTGATGGTTGGGGTTTCGAAAGCTTTCATGGTTTTATTTGTAATAGTTGCATTTGTGATAATATATGGTGATAGATGCTTTTGGAGGCTAGGTTTTTCCCTCATGAGGGTTTTTCTAGGGTATATCTTGTGTCATCTTTGATGGTAATGTTGTCTATTCTTTGCATGTGGATTCTATGTGTTTATCCTATTGAAACTGAATTGGGTTATGTGGAAATTGTCATATGTACGGCTGCAAGTTTCCTTACAGCCCAAGTGATAAAGAATGGTAAGAAGATTTGAGGTATTAAGAAAGGGTTGAGGGGAAAGTGTCTCATTTGAGCTCATTTTTTAATAACAAAGGGAAATTGTAGTCGACAAAGAAGAGAAACTAAAGGTCACAAGTATATGTGTCTTCTAAGAATGTGTCACAAGTGCCACAAGATGTAGGGCCTTCTTGCAAGAAACTACACATTGGCAGCTCAAATCCTGTTGGAATATTGTTTATGTTTATGGAAGAGATGTAGTTGCTGTACCTAGCATACGCTTAATTCATTCAAATAGAATACTATTTAATGTTGCTCCCTTGGATGGTCCAATCTATTAACAGTAGACTGGTAGGTTCTAAATCACATGGGTATGAGAAGCATCACACAACTTTTATTTATAAAAAAAATGTAGGACAAGAGCAACAAATTGCACTAGTGAAAAGAGGGTGGTCTATAGAGGGGTGCAACATTTTGCTAGTTGGCTGGATAGATACTAGAGATCATCCACTTCTCAATATTATGGTAACATGCTCCATAGATCCTTATATTGTTCAAGGCAATAGATTGTCTAAGACAAGCCAAATGTAGAGTTCCTTCAAAACGAACAATGTGATGCCATTGAGGAGGTGGTGGAATCACATGTAATATAGATTATTACAATTGTTGTCTTTATTTGTAAAGCAATAGGTTTGTTAGTACAAAAAAGTCGAGCATTATGTTTTTTATGCCATGTGTGCACTCGTTGAATAATGCACTGAAATACATTGCAAGATTTATTGGATTCCAAATCTCATTGAAAAGGGTAGGAAAATTATGCAATCATCACCACACAAAAGTGAATAATTTGTTGAGGTGTAACTCCTTAAACCTATAAATACATAGTTTGATTCTTATTTCGTACTCCTTGAAAGTTTTTATGTGGTCAAAGGGGATTTGTCTTCCACAATAATCAAATGATGTAATGACAACCTGGACAATCTACATCAGGTATTGCAGTTGTGATGAGACAAATGGTCCTTGATGATCATTTTTGGACTAATGTAAAGTTTGTTGACTTTATTGAGCCCCTTTGTGAGTTAATCAGATTTGCAGATCTAGAGAAGCCATGTTTGGGGGAGATTTACTAAGAAATTGATTCTATGTGTGAAATCAGGAAAAAAATAGTAGATTTTAAGGGTCCTCTATATATTTTGATAGAGGACGAAGATACATAGAATGTGGAACAAACTCAACACACCTGTTCAACATGCTATCTAGGCTTTAAATCTTTGGTGGTATGATGTAGAAGTTGTAAATGTTATTCGATTTTCAATTCAAGATGCAAGTTATATTCAAGGTTATTTTTCTTCTTTCAAGTATATATTATTTCTTAATATAATAGATCTGATTATTATCTGGTATGTTGCAGATGTAGAAGGAACATTTATGAATTTCAATGTCCTTCTCATAATCATCGATTGATATATATATGCCAACAAGGAAGATCAAGCAATACCTTGACCAGTCATGTCTATTAGACATGACCGATCAAGATATTACTTGATCGCACCTCTTCAATCATAATCACATTTAACTTTTACCAATCAGTATGTATAAAACTTAACAAGTTAACCGATAGTAACCGGCGTGCATATAATTAACAAGTGAACCAATACTAATCGGTATGTATGCAGTCATTTAATAAACCCGATAACAATCGGTATTTATATAGTTAAAATTTTTGACTGATACTAATCGGTGTGCATACGATTAACAAGGTAAACCGATACCAATCGGTATTCTGTGCTTTATGATTTGCAACCGATAATAATCGGTAGTTAGACATTGGTTAAGAATCTGATGTTGATCGGAATTTGCAAGCAAGGTTATATATATATAAATCGAAGAGTAATCATCAAATGAAGGAATGATAACTAAAGTCTTATCATAGTCTATCGATAAGATAGATGATTGAATGAGAGACTTCATTTATCTCTCATTCAATCATTTATTTTACCGAGGCTATCATGTATCAACACTCCCTCTTAGCTAGGTAAGATAAATGAAAGACAACATATCTAGCATCACATTTCTAATGATGGTCAGTATTCCTTATGTAATCTGACTCTCTAGGGGATCATATCAGCTAAACATGTGACATGAAGTATCATCAATCATTTGATACAAGAAATCACATCACCTAAGCACGTGACATGAAGTATCACCTAAACATGTAATACAAACGTTCATCACATCAACTTGTGATGACAAGATATCACCTAAGCACGTAATATGAGTATTGCCTAAACACGCAATACTTTAGGAATAAGTATAGGAGAATAGTTAAATTCTCTACTTATTCAAGTTGTGGTATGTGCACTAACATTTTATTCAAATGTTTTACCACAACACAAGCATGGCACATCCATGACATACCAGAGATCCAACATGATAATTGGATTGAACGTCATAAGATCGTGACCTTATAATGTCTACATACAAGTGCTCATTATCTGAGAGATCGTCACCTCTTAGACATGAACACAGGGGGTTAAACCCAGAAAAGTCCTAACATGACAAAGAAGTTTACACATAAAACATCTTAATAAGTATAGGAGTACAAAGAAAATTAAATTTCAATCATACCAAGACCTTTTCTGAAGTGCTCAACTTTCACCCTTGAAAGTGGTTTGGTAAGAATATTTGCTGTCTGCTCTCCTGTACAAATGTATTCCAGCTGGATCACATTCCTATCTACCATGCCTCGTACATAATGATATGGAATCTCAATATGTTTGGATCTATCATGAAACACCGGATTCACTGAAAGTTTTATACAACTTTGGTTGTCGCAATGAATAACTGTAGGCTTCATTGGTTCACCGAATAACCCCACAAGCAGCTTCCTAAGCCATATTGCCTCTCGAGCAGCCATTGAGGCTGCAATGTATTCGGCCTCAGTGGAACTCTGTGCTACTGATGACCGTTTTCTACTAATCCAGGATATCATGGCTGAACCTAAACTAAAACAGCATCCTGAGGTGCTTTTTTTGTCAGTTACACTTCCAGCCGAATTTGAATCTGTGAATCCGTGTAGATCTAGTTCAACTCTCTCATATTTGAGACCAAGTTTTAGGGTACCTTGTAGATATCTCATAATATGTTTTACTGCTACCAGGTGTATCTCCTTTGGTTCACACATAAACTGACTCAAGGCATTAAATGCATAACAGATATCTGGTCTCGTATTTACAAGATACATCAGGGACCCAATCATTTCCCTGTATAGAGTAGGATCTGAGGGTTGTGATTTTGCTACTGCTTCCTTAAGTTTATGAAGGTTTGTTTCCATTGGAGAGGTCATGGGTATGCAGTTTAGCATTCCAAATCTCTTCAAAATATCCAAGGTATATTTACCCTCGTTTAGTATAATGCCATCAGAATTCTGCCATACTTCCAAACCTAGGAAGTAATGAAGGAGTCCCAAGTCCTTCATATCAAATTCTTTAGCAAGGTCTTTCTTACATTGATCTATGAGGTGATCTTTTCCCGTGATTAACAAATCATCAACATATAAAATCAATATCAGCATATCACCTTTGTTTTGCTTATAGTAGAGATTTGGATTTGCATCATTCTTTGAGAAGCCTAGCCTTGAGAGATAAGTGTCAATTCTTTCATACCAGGCCCTAGGAGCCTGTTTAAGCCCATAAAGAGCTTTCTTGAGTTTACATACATGAGATTCTACATCATGAATCTCAAACCCTTCAGGTTGCTCTAGGTATACTTCTTGTGTGATCTCTCCATTAAGAAATGTTGTCTTTACATCCATCTTATGTACTTTCCATCTTTTTGCTGCTGCAATGGCTAAGACTGTTCTTACTGAGGTATATCTGGCTACAGGTGTAAAGGTTTCTTCATAGTCAATTCCTTCCTTTTGTGAGAACCCTCTGGCTACAAATCTAGCCTTGTGTTTCTCAATGCTGCTATCTACAGCGTGTTTGATTTTGAAGAGCCGTTTGGAGGTGACAACAGATTTACCAGTTGGCCTAGGAACAATCTCCCAAACATCATTTTTCATAATGGAATGGTATTCCTCAGACATGCCATTCTTCCATACTTGATGTTTAAGTGCATCTGATACATTAGTAGGTTCTTCTTTTGAGAGATCATTCATGAGAGCAACGTAGTTGGTAAGTTTGTTAGGCCTTTTGCTTTCTCTGAAGGTTCCTGAAGGAGCAGCATACTTCTTAGCTTCTTCTACAGTTTTGGTGGCCCATAGTGGTCTTTTCTTGAAATTTTCTCTAGGTGGGTTTTGGGTTTCACCTACATTTTCCTTAAGACTCTCCCTTTGAAGCTCAAGAGCAGGGTCTTCGTCTATGCTAGGGGTAGGGACATAGACTTAAGGTTTTAATGAGCTTTGGGCTCTTTTGAAGGCTAAGTCTTCTTCAAAGATTACATCCCTACTCAGTTCAATATTCCTCTGACCAGGTATATATGGAGGTTTCACTATATCCTACAAGTACTCCCCTTTTTCTAGAAGGCTCTAATTTTAATCTTTTCTCCTTAGGTACATGAATATAGACAGGACATCCAAATATTCTAAGGTGGCTGATATCTGGCTTTGTTTTAGTAAAGACTTCCTTAGGGGTTTTAGCTTCAAGATGGGAGTGAGGACATCTATTTTGTATATATACAGTAGTGCTAGTTGCTTCTGCCCAAAGATTGGTATTGAGATTTTGATCAAGAATCATGGCTTTGGTAGCTTCTACAATTGTCCTATTTTTCCTCTCAGCTACCCCATTTTGTTGAGGATTATAAGGTATAGTAAGCTCCCTCTTAATCCCAACATTTTTACAAAAAATTTTAAACAAATCTGAGGTGTATTCCCCCCCATTGTCAGTTCTTAAGGTTTTAATTTTATTTCCTGAGTAGTTTTCTGTTAGTGATTTAAATTCTTTAAACCTATTAAGGATCTCTTCTAATTCTTTACATTTCAGAAAGTAGATCCAAGTTTTCCTAGAGTAGTCATCAACAAATATTACATGATACAAAAATCCCCTTAAAGAAGGTAAGGACATAGGTCCACATACATCAGAATGAACTAACCCTCGAACTTTGCTTGTTTTCCTAGTACTATTTTGAAAAACACCCTTAGCATTTTTACCTAGGGCACATCCCTTGCATGCCCCTGAATGATATTGCTTTAACTTAGGTAGGCCTATGACAAGGTTTCCCATTGATGATAAAGCTCTAAAATTCAGGTGACCTAGTCTTCTATGCCAAATTTCATTAACATCTGTAGTTTCATGGATTAGGGCTAGGTTGGGCTCTGTGCATAGCTCATACAAGTAGCCTTGTCTTTGACCAATGGTTTTAGCTTTCTTGATAGATGAATTCTTTGGCCAAGCCAACACTCTGTTGTCCATGAAGGTCACTCTGTACCTATTATCCTCTAGTGCTGATATGGAGACTAGGTTTCTCTTGATTCCTGGGACATATAGTACTCCTTTAAGTTGCAATGGTATGCTTGACTTTAGTTTGATGGTGCAGGTTCCAACTCCCCTGAATGGATGTGTGGAGTCATCTCCGATAGTCACTTCCTCATCATTCTCCTCTATCATAGAATCTAGCACTTCTCTAAACCCTGTAATTTATCTGGATGAACCATTGTCGATCACCCAGGAGTTAACTTTGTTTGATGCTTGGTTTGTAAGTGCTGAGTAGAGTACGTACTTCTCGGAGCCATCTTCCCCTTTAGATTTTCTTGCTTTGGCAAATGTGGCTTGTTGTTTGGCTCTTTCCGGACATTTGGCAACATAGTGTCCGAATTTGTCACATCTGTAACATTGAATCTGTGAAAGATCCTTCTTGAAGGTGTTCTTGCCATGACGACCTTTCCTCTTCCTAAATTGTTTCTCCTTGCTTTTCTTGTTAGAGTTTGTATTTAGGACTTGAAGATCTTCATCTATATTCTTTTGTTTGATCCCTTTCTTATTTAACCTTGATTCTTCTTGGAGACAATCTGCCTTTAGCCTTTCAAACTTTGGAAATTTATCCGTTGCACTGATGCCTTGGACGAATGTTTCTCATATGCTAGGCAACCCATCTAGAGCAATGAGTGTTAATTCTTTGCTTTGAATCTCATATCCAAGGGTTGCTAGCTCATCCCTTAGGGCTGATATCCGCATGAAGTAGGCATCGACTGACTCCCCTTTGATCATAGCTATATGATTTATTTCTCTCTTTAAAGCCAAGGTTCTACTAGCATTGGATATCTCAAATGCATCTTTAAGTGCTTTGAACATGTTGTAGGCCGTTTCATGTTTCCTTATGACGGGCATAATATTATTTCTCACCCCATCAACTATGATTTTGATGGCCTTTTCATTTCCCTCTATCCAAGTTGTTTTGTCAGGTATAGTCTCAGGATCTGTAGTTTCAGTTTTTACAAATGATTCGATTTTATTTTCTCTTAGAATCATCTGAATTCTGAACTTCCATGCTGAGAAGTCATCACCTCCTATGAGTCTATGTTCGAATCTAATAGTGCTAGCCATTAGGAGAAAGTGATGTTGAATATATGCTTATCTTGAATTTTCCACAAAATTGAATAGCCTCAGGTTTGATTTTAACTATAGCTCTGATACCATGTAAATGTTATTCGATTTTCAATTCAAGATGCAAGTTATATTCAAGGTTATTTTTCTTCTTTCAAGTATATATTATTTCTTAATATAATAGATCTGATTATTATCTGGTCTGTTGCAGATGGAGAAAGAACATTTATGAATTTCAATGTCCTCATAATCATCGATTGATATATATATGCCAACAAGGAGGATCAAGCAATACCTTGACCGGTCATGTCTATTAGACATGACCGATCAAGATATTACTTGATCGCACCTCTTCAATCATAATCGCATTTAACTTATACCAATCGATATGTATAAAACTTAACAAGTTAATCGATACTAACCGGCGTGCATATAATTAACAAGTGAACTGATACTAATCGGTATGTATGTAGTCATTTAATAAACCCGATAACAATCGGTATTTATATAGTTAACATGTTTGACGGATACTAATCAGTGTGCATACGATTAACAAGGTAAATCGATACCAATCGGTATTCTGTGCTTTATGATTTGCAACCGATAATAATCAGTAGTTAGACATTGGTTAAGAATCCGATGTTGATCGGAATTTGCAAGCAAGGTTATATATATATAAATCGAAGAGTAATCATCAAATGAAGGAATGATAACTGAAGTCTTATCATAGTCTAGCGATAAGATAGATGATTGAATGAGAGACTTCATTTATCTCTCATTCAATCATTTATCTTACCGAGGCTATTATGTATCAACAAAAGTCACCAAGAAGAGGTCTTCATGCGGATAGTGAGGTAACAAAGGGGTTTTGGGCTGAAGTGAAAGAATTATGTTTCAGAAGAGTATATTTTTGTTAATAGGACTTAGTGGAATAGATTTTCACAGGGGAATGGCAATTTTTCTATTGTGGAAGCCTTCTTGGTGTGTGAGAAGAAAGACCTGAAAGAGTGGTGGTCAAATCATGGAGCTGAAGCACTTGAATTGCAATCATTTGAATAATATTAAATCCTCACAAGTAACCAGTTATCCATCTTGTGTGAGGAGCTGGAGTACTTACAATTTCATTTGCTCATTGAAGAGACGCCAATTAGGTTTGACAAGACTAAGAACTCAGTCTACATTCATAGCACACTACATCTTCTCTCTTGTATAGACCTTGGGTACAAGGAAGGCCATTCAATGAAATGGGACTGAATTCTCCTTGTTAAAGTAGTTTCATCCTTGGAGGATGAAGTGGTTGACATGAATGGCTTCAATGATTTATCCCCGATTCAATTGCTTGCAAAGGAATTTGAGGTTGAGAGTGATGAACATTTGTAAAGAATCCTAATTGATAACTTGGAGATGGATGACATACTCGATGCATGCGTTGATCTTGTTCTATTGGATGACATGGTTTAAATTATTGATTTTTAATTTTTATTCATATCCTTGTTTATTAGCATTTGAATATGTAATAAGAATTCTCGAGTCAAGAGTCCTAACTCTATTTATTTTTGGTCTATACGTTAACTTATTGTGTTAAAATTTTAATATTTGGAACTTTAATTGCTTATTTCATGATGTCGATTGTCAAATATCAATACAATAACTTTTTCCTCTTGTTGAACTTGACATCTATTTAGTATTTATTATTATTTATTTCAAATTATTCATTTTTTAGTTTTTTAAGTAGTTTTTAATAGTTTGAAATCTCCAAGTACCTGACTCGAATTTTAAAAAAAATGGTGTATCGATACTTATCCCTGTATCTGTACAAGTAGAGTTGTAGCATCCCCAACAATTTTTTTTCAATTTGTTTCCAGTTACAATCACAACAAGAACCCGTTAAGGTTAGGAAATCAAGATACAATAATGCTGAAGTTGTAACCCTTCCACCTTTTGATCACCAAGTGCCCAATATGGGAAGGTGAGAGCATACGGTGTTGAGGGGATCATTAGCTTCAAATAACTGGAAATAATACAATGCTCAGGCGGCAAGCCAACCCCTTCCACTTTTCAGCGGGATATGGAGAATATTGAAGATCACTTGGCGGTAAACCAGCCAAGGATAATACAAGAAACTGAAGAACAATCACTCTACCGCTTATGCAGTGGGAGGACTAGAAATGAAATTTACTATCAACTCCACCACTTATTCAGCGGGAGGACAACGTTACAATCAACTCAACCGCTTATGCAGCGGGAGGACACTATTACAAAATATTCAAAATAGGCGGCTAAGCCAGCCTCTTCCACTTACGTAGTGGGACTACAAGCAATAATCCAAAAGATAGCTGTTAGTACTACTAACTAGCTTTACAATGCACATTATGGATTATCAATACATGAAATATCACTATCCCAAAGATAGGCGGCATAGCCATCCTCTTCCACTTATGCAGTGGGACTAAGAAATAACATAACTTTGCTGTTAGTACCACTAACCAGCATTACAATCATATAGAATGAAGAATCAAGTGCTGATAACGAGTCCAACAGCTGCAACAATAATAGATAATCACTCCCAAACCAACTTAGACTACTCACACCAAAAAGCTCTTCTAACACACAACTATGAAATTTTGAAAATCAATAACACGCACAGAAAACACGCAGACTAGCAAGCTACGGACACCCTAAAATGCTCATAACTTCTCCAAATCAACTCCGAATGACACAAAAACGGAAGCAAATGAAAGCTATGACTAAGGCGATGCAACCAGAGACTCAAACATGCACCGCGAACACCAAAAACAGCCAACACGCAACCCAAGGCAGCCAAGAGATGGTACGACCCAGCTGGAAAGTTCGATTTGCTGCCAAAAATCAGAAAGAACACCAAATGAAACGCCAAGGTATAAGAATGATCGCTCTCCAGATATGCTTCCAACGAGCTATTACCCAGAATAATCGATTGCACAGGCAAGGAGATACGATCGAATCTTCGCTTCAGCCACACCAAAAACCAGCAACACTGAAATCCACACCACACTGATAATCTGAAAATGCACACTAAAATCGAACCACACATTCAAAAAATCCAATCACAGCTAGGAGTGATGTCTCACACTCGAAGTCTGTCAAGAGCCCTAGGAGGTATTCACCCTCGAAGATTGTCTAGAGTTAATCCGACAGCATAACAATGTAAATTGTTTAAGATGCCAAATGAGAAGCCCAACTGTAATATCCCCAACAATTTTTTTCAATTTGTTTCCAGTTACAATCAAAACAACATTACAATGCACCCGTTAAAGTTAGGAAATATAATTCCAATGCCACTGAAAGGTAACCCTTCCACTTTCTGATCACCAAGAGCCCAATGTGGGAAGGTGAGAGCATACGGTGACAAGAGGTTCGTTAGCTTTCTAATCCGCTGGAAATTATAATGCAATTACAAAACTGGGCGGCAAGCCAGCCCCTTCCACTTTTCAGCGGGATGAAGAACACAAACTTGGCGGTAAACCAGCCAAGGCAACAAAGCATAATAGAACTAAATCACTCTACCGCTTATGCAGCGGGAGGACTTTTAAATGAAACTATCACTCAACCGCATATCTCAGCGGGAGGACAATATCACTCAACCACTTGTTCAGTGGGAGGACAAAACTGAATTACAAACATACAGGCGGCTGAGCCATCCTCTTCCACTTGTTCAGCGGGAAATACAACATAGAATGAATTGGTCAGTACTACTGAAGCAATTCTTACAATGATAGAAATGTGAAAGGAGGTAGAGTGAAGTACATGTCTTATGAATTCGCTAACACATTCTAACCAATAATACTACTTGCTGTTCTGAGATCAAATACAAGGAAAACGCAGAACCAGCCATCCCGAAACCCACTAAATTGCTTGTAACTCACTCAAAACCCCATAGAATCATGCCAAATCAGAAGCAAATGAAGCGTATGACATAAGCAAACAAAACAATACCTCGAAACTGCAACTGAAGAGCACCAACAATAATGCACGCATCCCAATGCAATTCTGGAAATGGCGTTTTTGCTGAATAGTTCGATTTGCAACTAAAAATTGGAGAGTTCTCCAAATGCCACGCCAATATAGGAGACTTATCATCTCTCCGGTACGCTTCCAACGAGCCCTCACCCAGAATGATGCATTCAACACACAGGCAGCTACGAGCAAAATACACTTTCAGCCGGTACACACCAGCAACACCAAAAAACCAGCAGCACACAAATCTTCACCAGCACACCCAAAAATCACCAAAAATCTCACAACTACGCGCCAGAGCTAGGAGTGATGTCTCACACTCGAAACCGGAAGGAAGGATCTAGGAGGTATTCACCCTCAAAGAATGTCTGGAGTCATTCCGACAGTATAACAATATATTTTCTCTGGATACCAAAATGAGAGTCCAAGTCACTTATTTATAACTTTTTGCCAACTAAATTCAAATTCAAATGCACTCCAAATATGCCCAAACCAAATGCCATTCCATTTCATCCACATTTAGCATTGCATTTCATTTCATTTCATTTCCTTGCACAAGTTCGCCTAATTCACATTCACCCAAAATCGCCCTTTTTAATAAATATAAGTGTCATAAAATAAAGTGTAAAGTGGGCGCCCAACTATGACTTCCAAATAAAAAATATTACTAAGGCAATATACTTAGAAAATTGCCCCATTTGCCTTGAGTTATAATTTACTTATTAACACCATGACGACCCCCTTGAAGTCATATGCAAATTTCGCCCAAATAGACTTAGGATAAAATTAATATTTTCTCCCTTCCTAAGTCGTCCATCCATAAAATAATCAAATATTAATACCTCATGCCTAGGTATTAATATATTAAAATACCTTCTCCTCAAATATTGATTATTGCCAAATTGAGTCGGAGAATGAAGTGTTGGAAATCACCAAAACTGAACTGAGTTGGGGCTCTGAATTGAACTGCCAAAAATAGTCATCTGAGCTAAGCTGCAAAATCCTTGCCAAGAATAGCACCAAAAAACGCTGGAAGACCAATTGCTCAAACTGACCTGCCGGAAATAGCCATCTGAATAGGCCAGCTGACATCCTGCTAAAAATAGTACTTACGAAAAATAGCATACTGCTAAAAATAGTGAGTGTTTCCAAAGTGATTTTAACCACATTCTGAGCAGTCGTCGCACTTACTAAAAATAGTAAGTCAGGAAAAAGTCACCTGATGCAGATGCATGTCAAACCATCCTGAAGCTCTCTGAAAACCCAGAAGGAATCTAGAATCCAAACTGTCAAACTCCCACATATACCCCCTGAAAACACCAAAGAAACTTCCTAGAAAATAGGAAACCCTAATTCTCCTTTCCAAATAGCCTATGGGTCTCCAGAATAGGCCATTGGACCACTGAATGCACATCACTGAGAAGGGTACATTACAATCCGCCCTTCCCAAAATTGCTTGTCCTCAAGCAATGCCACCACAACTCTAGAAAATTTTAAACTGATCCACACCCAAGCAAGTATGAGCTTAGGGTCCCATATCTGTCTCAAGAAGAACCTACCATGCCGATGCTGCACCACTCGGATCATATCAGTGAAAACATCACGCCAAAAACTGCACTAACCTTCCTTGTAACTCCAAAATGTTACCATCCATGATACTCAAACTGAAAATCCCTGAAGGACTGAAATCAATATCATGCAACATCTCATGCCCATAAGGCTCTAAGTAATCAATATCAATAGTGCCACTGTCTATCACAAGCAAGGAGATACGATCGAATCTTCGTTTCAGCCACACCAAAAACCAGCAACACTGAAATCCACACCACACTGATAATCTGAAAATGCACACTAAAATCGAACCACACATTCAAAAAATCCAATCACAGCTAGGAGTGATGTCTCACACTCGAATTCTGTCAAGAGCCCTAGGAGGTATTCACCCTCGAAGATTGTCTGGAGTTAATCCGATAGCATAACGGTGTAAATTGTTTGAGATGCCAAATGAGAAGCCCAACACTCTCATTTATAGATTTTGAGGGCTCAAATTCAAATTCACATTCCCTCCAAATGAATGCCAAACCCAAATGCACATTCACTTCACATTATTTTGAAATTACATTTCATTTCTCCTTTCTCCAAATCGACCTTCTCATAGGAACAAATATTCTTTATAAAAATGACAATAAAATCATAATGTGGCATCCAAGGTAGATAAGTGAAATATATTATAAAAATAACTTATTTTTCCATAAGGCGTACATCTTGCCTTATTAATATTTCACTTTATAAAGTATTTTTCCTCAACAATAAATCCACCAATATATAATTAAGGAAATGACTTATATATGAATATAACTTAAGCAATCCCTTTTAAATAATTCGTCCAACCTTTGCCTTAAGTTATAATTTAATTTTAAACACCATTTTTCATCAAATACTGAACCTGCCAAAACAAGCTCCAAGGATATGGGGAAACAAGCTGAGAGAATTGTCCTGCCAGAAATAGTCACTGAATTGAGTTGAGGAACCCTTGCCAAGAATAGCACCAAAAAAATGAGGGAAGACCAACTGCTCAAACTAACCTGTCGGAAATAGCCATTTGAACAAGCCTACTAACATCCTGCTAAAAATAGAACTGCGAAAAATAGTACTTACTAAAAATAGCATTCTGCTAAAAATAGTAAGTGTTTCCAAAGTGATTTTAACCACATTCTGAGTAGTCATCGCACTTACTAAAAATAGTAAGTCCAGAAAAAGTCACCCGATGCAGATGCATGTCGAACCATCCTGAAGCTCTCTGAAAACCTAGAAGGAATCCAGAATCTAAACTATCAAACTCCCACATACACCCCCTGAAAACACCAAAGAATCCTCATAGAAAATATGAAACCCTAATTTCTACTCCTGACTAGCCTACGGGCCTCCAAAATAGGCTAACGGCTAGCTGAACTAATCACTGCGGAGAAGGGGACATTACAAGAGTTTCCTAGTAACTATGTATATACCTAATAATATGATTATGTTTAATAATGAACTAGTGGCCATATACGTGATGAAATAGTCTATAAAGATGACATTACAACATCAATAATTGATAAATGATATATGAATGATGGATGAAGAGGGAAACGTTATTAATTTATATCTTCCACTAATTTAGTATTCACCATTCACATTCAGTTTTGTTATTAAGAAGGGGGAGTAGTTACCCTAACATGCTTCTTTTTAGAATTGCAAGAGCGACAACTCTCCTTTGAAGCTTTATCTCATCATTTGATGGATGGGGGCTTGCATAGGCAGCTTTTTTGTGGTTATTATCCTCCCCAAGTGGATAGTCAGGAGAAGGAATGGCTGGGTGGAGGGGTGTGAGTGTTACTTCACAATATGCACACCTTTTCACTAATCCCATGCCATCAATTTAAAATCTTATTAATTGTTTATGTGCATGCTAAGTATTTTAATGCCAAATCAGTGGTTGTAACATGTCTTAATTTGGCCTCAAATAAATTCTGCAATTGATTTTTCTCTTTAGTTATTTCCATGAAATTTGTATTGAGTGTTGAAATCATTCTTGGTCCTTCATCAAGGAATACCTTATATGCAGCCAGGATGCAGTAATTGCAATAATTAGTGGTTATCCTGTTTAGAATTTGGAAAATATGTATTTTCTTATACAATCATCTTACTTCAATTAAGCCCCTTCTGCTTCCTATAGTTCTTCTAATCCTAGAGTAACTTAGATCAAGTCCATTTAGTGCCTCCATCAAATTTAATAATTCTTTACCAGGTTTTGCAGGACTTTGTGTCAAGTATTTATTGGAGATTTTTTTTGCTGTTTTCTTTTTTCTCAACCCTACTCTATATTTTGTTGCTTTGGATATGAGCAAATTTTCATGATTTTTGTGATGCAGTTTGTCAAGAATGTCCATGATATGATGGTCAGAACAATGTACCAAGTGTAAGTCCAACATTTAAGTTATGTAAAATAACAATATTTCATGAGTGGTTATTCTTTGCAGTGATTTTACAACCTTTTTGTTACATCTTGCATGATGAACAGACCAGGCAATGCAAAGTTTCAAGGTGAAAATAGTTTGGTAGAGGGGCTGACTATTGAGAAGAAGGGAAAAACATTTAAAATATTTCCAGGGAAAGTCTCTGATGATCAAATAACTGCTATCCAGGTTCATAGCCATCACTGTAAAAGCAAGATTTTTGTTCCATTGTTTTTGTTTGCATTTTGAATGGGCAACCAATGAAAGATGACAAGTAGCTATTGAATGTAACTTTTTTTAATATCTTGCAAATTATTTTTGTGATATTATATTTGCATTTGTAGGATGCATATTGGAGCATGGCATCCGCATTGGAAGAGGCTGATGGCATTGACTACACCAATCCGGATGAGGTGTGAAGTCTTGTCTATTAATAGGCTTTCCTTTAACGGAGGTTCTCTATCTATGTTATCCTTTTCTCATATTGATAGACAGTTGATGATGTTATCGGTGCACATGCAAAACAGTTGGAATTACTAGTGGCAACTCTATTAGATATGGATGCAATTGATGGCAAAAGTAGTGCTACCCTTCTTGCAGAGTGTTCAAGCTCTCCTGATGTTGGTACAAGGTGTGCTTCTTCATAAATTACATAAGGCTCATGTAAAGTTTCATATGTTGTGCAAAAGTACTTATTATCATGATTTTGAACTTTTGAGAATATGATTAATGTTTAGATGGTGAAGACTAATGCATGTTTGTTTGTATTCACTGTTCCAAAATGGTACTTTCCGCCAATGTACAAAACACAGTCAAACCAGATATGTATTTCATCAGCATTATTTAGCAATTTTGAGTAAGTTCAGGCTGCTTATCATAACATAGATCTAGCCATTTTTCATAAATCCTACAAGCAATGAGCAAATAGTCCCTATTATTAGAGAAAACTGTGTGTGATTACATGCCTCTGTTAATAAACATTGGCCCCCAAAAGTTTGATTTCTGGGCTAAAGTTTGGGACTAGAGTGTGTTGGTTGCCTTTGTTATAAAGGAGCATTCTAGGGTTTGAGAAATCTTGCATAACCCAAAAGAGTTTCATTAGTTTTTGTTCTGATTTGGAATGTTAATTGTGAAATTTTTCTGTGTGATTTTGGTTTAGTGTGTTTGGGATCTTGAATGATCTATTGCATTAGTGTGAATTCTTGTGGTTGTGATATTGGTGTCATATGAGGCACACAAGTTGAAGCAGACTGTTGCCTTAGTTGAGATAGAATATATCCTTGCAGAACCACAAAGCAGAGAGTGTCACCAAGGTACCAATTTTTGCCTCACAAGCTTAGGGAAGTTAGGGTCTAGTTCCTGCGTCCAAGGCTGGATACGTTGAGGAGCCATTCTCTAGCTAATAGATGGTAAATGAAAAACATTCTTTTTGTTGGTTATGTCAGACTCTCCAGAATGTTTAGAATTGTTCAAGTGGCATCTAAATGTATACAGGAAGATTACGAAATCTATAAAACCACAAAATGGAATCAAAAGCATCAAGTTTCTTAAAGCTTTGTGGAGAAGGTCAACAATCATCATGTCAAGATAAAAGTGAAATTTTCCTTCTATGGAGCATATTGAAATCGAATAAAAGTTAAGTTGAAGGACTGCAAACTTGAGGGCTTAGGATCAAAGGTTGAGCAAGGATAAAGCGGTTCATAGACTTGGCTGAGCTTGTAAAAGGTTAGGTTATATTGGAGAGAATCTTTGCAAGTATGATGGATATATTCAATGGATTGGATAGTGGAGGCTGTTTGAGTTGCATACAATTTTGGAGTGGCCTAGATGCATAATTCTTTTACAAATATTATAGAAAATGTTTTTCCTTATTCTTGTGCTTTTGGTGTGAAACTGTGGGCACCTGTTAACTGGTTGTTCAATTGACCTGCATACATTTGAATCGTTTGATAATAGAGCAGAAGTAGAGTCCTAAGCGGGATTTGTGTTAGATTATAATGAAGTGCATTTGTGCATGTGGGGCAGTGAAGGTAGCCAAAGGAGGCATGACCCATAGAGAAAGAAGAATGGTAGTAAATAATCAAGATGGCAGAGTGCTTCATGTGGTAGATTGTATCGATATGTTGAGAGCCCTCTAAAAGAGGATTGACTTATGGAGACCATGCAAACGAGAGGTGTGATTGTGATGATAGATATCAAAGATGAGAGAGAGGAGGCTGTGGTGCACGAAGGTGGTGTTGATGCTGACTATGAGCAAGAAAGTTCAAAAGATAAATTTGCAAAAGCCTTGATTAGGGCGAGAGGCAAGCCAAGGTTTGACCTTGGAAACAACTCAGGTAATTTAAATCCAATGAGAATGATTGACTTGATCATTTAGCTAGAGAAATACTATGAGTTTCAGCATACAAAGGTTCCATTCAAGTTGACAAATGCCCTAAGCACATTCATGAGTTTGATAAATGAAGTTTTGAATCCATTTCTTGGTAGGTTTTTGGTCATATGCATGGATGACATCATGTTGTTCAACAAGATGGAGGAGGATCTTGCACACCTGTAGCAAGTTTTTGCATAGTCAAGGAAGAAAAATTGTGTAAACTTGAAGGAATGCACACTCATGTGGTTTGAAGTTACATACTTGGGATTCATAATATCTCAAGGTGGATTGTTAATGGATTCAGAGAAGTGTAAGGTGATGTTGAGGGGCCAATGCCAAAGAGCACATTTGAGGTCAAAAGCTTCCACAACTTGGCAAGCTTCTACCGAAATTCATTAACTCTAGTGGGATTTGCGTATCTTTAACTCACTAAATGAGGAAGGGTAGGATAGGTTGGACCACGATTGTTGCCAAGAAATTTGATCTCTTGAAGAATGTTATTGAGGAGCTTGTACTAGAACTTCCTGACTTTGTGAAATTTTTCCAAGTTGATTGTGATGCTAACAACATTGCAATTGGAGCAGTACTTAGCCAAGAGGGAAGGGTGATCACTTGTTTTAGTGAGAAGTTGAATGATGCTAGGACAAACACTTTTGTTTGTAATTGTTAGCATTTTAATTCACACCTTTAGTGTAACACAAAATGGAACAAATGTGTGACATAGTTGCTCCTCAAATTATAAGGGGAAGCTCCTTGAAAATAAAAACTAACCTAAAACTGGACAATATGTACTTGCAATTCACAATCTTTACCATGATTTTTGGGATGGCTTATCTTCATGTTGAATAAAATGTAAATGTTTTTTTTGGTTTTGTCTAGGGTAAAAGTTTAAGACGCTTATTCGACACCAGGCAAAAGATTTTGTGCTTTCTGACTTAAATTGAATCCTACAACTACACATATGTTTTTGAGTTTAAAAAACGATTGAGCAAGGCGAGACATGGAATTTTATAGGTTAACACATAAATACGAATGCTATGGTTAAATTGAATGTAAGAACTGGTACAAATCCACGAGTTACACCTTTGAGCTCATCTATAATAAAAAGCTTGCAAATTCATTGAAGCAATTTAACTCTTACACACATAATGAGACATCTCAATCAACATTTATAAGTGAGATTATAAATGTTATTAATTGGACAATCAATTTTGGATAACAAGACAATAACACCGAATAACAATGAATGAGAACATCAATATGCAAGTGTGAGAATAACCATCAATGAAATCAAGTGCAAAAAGCCACCTATTTATACTATTTATAAAATTGCATGAAAATAAATGAATTAAATTAACTGCAGTTCTATCCTAACTACAACCTCTTGAATGATTTGTAAGCTTTATTAAAAATTATTTGATCCGCTAGTTCTAATTTTACAACATGTGACTACCAATTAAATTAACGACTAAACTATTACAATTATCCCATAAAAATTCTCATCTCTTGCATGACGATGAGATATTTTTAGCTCAGGCTAAAAATAAAATTTTGGCAAGCAGCTTTTGATGATTTGGTGATGTCTTCCTTTGTTTGGACAAAATCTGGAAAACCCATTGACGAAACTATAAGAGTTTTACCATTCAATGAACATGGGTAACTCGAATCTGAAACCCTCTATAGAAGCTCCAAAAAATTACATTGACATTTTCATTGTTGATGAAGTTTGATACATTTTTAAAATTTCTAAAAATTTGATTTATTCGATGAACAACATGCTTGAATCTGAACATCCTTTTGTTCACTATTTTATAAAAATAACCATCTCCTCAACTTGATCACTAAAATTGGATGTTGAATCCTTCATGTAACTCGAGGACTGAAAACAATCTTTTTGATTTCTTTAAGCTATGAAAAAAACACCAAAGTGAAAATTTATATATTAGAAACAAAAATTAGAATTTGGAAATTGGATTGATCAATAAGAAATACACATTGAATGATGTAAAATAGAAGATGCCAACTCTAAAAGTCTCTAACTACTACTAGTCTACTTTGACTGAAATATCTTTGTTATGATTCTTGAAATCAGTTCTCAAACCTTTGAAAAATAAGAAAATACACCATATTTGCTCATGAACAGAAAATATTAATTTGCTTGTGAATAATAGATGGTGGCCTCTTTTTTTTTTAAGAGGGATAAACTCTTTTGACCCCGAGCAATGAACCAGTGAGGTCACATACAGGGGACCTCATCCCCCTTTAAACATTCAACAATAGCACCCCAGCGGGGTTTGAACCTTGATGCCAAAAACAATACCATAACTTAACCATCACAACATGTCAATGCCGACATAGATGGTGGCTTCTTTATAGACATTCAGTTTTTTTTTAAGCTCACTGCACTTTAAAAAAGAAAAATGTTAATTATCGATTAATAATAATAAATTATTATTTAATAATTAATATTTTAAAATAATCAAAGATTCAAGCTCATACTAGGCAAGCTTTTCATTGTATTCTGCACTTTTCTTATGTACAAATGTTGATAAGAAGTGTGCTTGCCTTTATTAGGCATGTTTTACAAATATCAATGGCAATTTTTTTAAATGTTCATGCACCTTATAAAAGTGAGCAATGCCATCCAACATTCTGGATGCACATTTGACTGTATCATTTATTTACGCAAATTCCCCCCCCCCCCCCCCATTAATGGTTTTAGGAAGGTTGATCTTCCTTCCAACCCTAGGGATTGTGTGAAACAGAAAGAACCAAAAGAGGGATGGATCAAGATCAACTTTGATGGGGCCTTGAGAGGGACCCCGACCTCAAGTGGTGTTGTATGTGTGATCAAAGGTCACTTTGGGAGAATCCTATGTGAGACAGCCGAATTCTTGGGAGATACCACCAACAATTTGGCTGAGTTCCTGGCTGCTCTATTAGGGTTAGGATGTGGGCTTGCCCTTAATGCTAAATGAGTGCATCTAGAAGGGGACTCTCTTATTATCGTAAATGCTATTCAATAGAATGCAACATCTAACTGGGTGCTTGGTAAGCACCTACGGAGATAGGATGGAAGGACGATGATGTGTTGGCCTTTGCATTGGCCAACACAATACAAGCGATATATTGGGAAATTGGCCCCTGTGTGATGGAGATTATTGATTTTTTGAAGGAAGTATTATTAATCTAGGTGGTTCATGGGGCAGGTGGTGCACAAGAATAAACGAAATGCGATGCTTTGGGAAGCGATATACAAATTAATGTGCAAGTGTGTAGGATAAATTGGCAGAGGGTTAGGCAAAAGGTTTCATGTTGTTGGCAACATTCTTACCTTGTGGTGTTGCAGCATATGGACACACCGATTGGGCTCACTTGTAGAAGGAGATAGATGGCTCTCTTGGGGGATGTTTAAGAGAATAGGCTGAAAAGGGTGTTGATTTGTGGGCATGGAATGGTAATTTATGTGGTGCAGAGAATTATGGGCGAGGATTTCCTTTCGACTGAACATTGTTATAGGTTGAATACAAATATCACCACAATGTTTGTTGCAATCCTAGTGGATTCTAGTGAGGTGAAAGAGATGGTTTGTGCTTTGTGTAGGAAATTGTTCAAAAGGTTTCATAGGTGATTCAGATGATGTGATGGAGGAAATTGGTAGGATGAACATGGACCCCTTGCCGAAGGACTATTATGTGATATGCAGATGTGGTAAGGAGGTAAATAAATTTCCCCTCCTTAGTTTGGTGGGTGCCTTGAGAATCGAACAAAATCGCGTGGTGGTGAGAAGAAACTCTCTATTATTGAGGAAGCTTCTAAACTTGTCCAAGGAGGGTGGCATTGGTTGGCTATAGAATATTTGGTCTAGAAGGGTCTTGTCAGCAACGAAGAAGGAAATGCGGCCAGGGGTGATATGGAGGAGAAAAGTGACTATTTCTGGTAAGGAATTTCTCATGGAAGAAGAGTTGGCTACACATGTTGATTGCGAACCTAGGTGCTCGGTCAAGGCTTGGGCGGTTGCGGATGCACGTGGTTAGGAGGTGAAGGTTTTTGGTTAATTCTTAGTCTGGCTATTGATTTATAGTTGTGTATAGGTCTAGTTTTATTTTGGGTGTCTGCAAACGTTAAGGACTTTATACAATGTACATGTATACGACCACTGGCCATTTTGGGAAGGGCATGTTGTTAGACAAGATAAATGGAGGAATTAGCAAAGTGCTGATATTAGGACTTTTTCTTATACTGGTCTTGTCTGATACTGTAAAATTGCTTTTTGGATCTAATGCGAGTGTGCTACCTTAGCAGCTATTTAATGATAAAGTAAATAAATAAATAAATGATTGAATGTGCATCCAAATCACTTGGATAGACAATACAATAAAATTGCACCTCATATATAAGGTGTTATGTCTATTTTTTTTAAAGAGGTGCAGCAACACTTTATAAGGGCACTTAACCTTTTAAACTTTTGACTTTTTAAATCTTTTATTTTGAATTTTGACTTAATAATAGTAAAAATATATATATATTTTTAAAATTTACGCAATAGTATATTTAAAAATAATGAATAATAAATAATTTTAATTGAAATTTATTATAAATACTGAAAATAAAATAATGAATAATTAATTAAAAATTAATATATTGACAATGGTTTTGATTTAAGAATTATTAATCATAAATTAATTAGTTAAAATTAAAATTGATTGACAAATTACAAAGTTTTGGCTAGTGGACATTTTCTGGATTCTGACACGACATGAAAAATGGATTATTTAATATGATACAATTTTCACACAGAAATGATGATTTACTAATGACAAAGGAGCTTCATGTATCACAATCAAGTTTTAGATTGGGTACAACAATATTCAGGTATTCTATCCCATCGATCAAACTTTATGGAAATGGAAAGACTACTTGTTGGTGAAGGCGAGACATTTTGTGCATGAATCATTAGGTGTTGATGTTCATCGATTAAGAAAAGTTGAACCAGAGGCACACGAGATGGGCTAGAATATCTATAAGACTATTCTTTTGTGGTGAAGCCTAGAATTTGCAAGTCCAACAAGCTCGCATATGCCTTGAGTAGATGGGTATTACTATGCACTATGATTGTTGAGGTAGTGGGCATAGAGAGAATGAGGGATTTATATGTTGTAGATCTAGATTTTGTAGATGCATGGAAGACATGCACATTGCATATAGTTGTGGGCTAGAGACAAAAGCCCATTGTGTAAGAGGAATATTTGTTCCACTGATAACAATTGTGTGTCTTGTGGAGTTGAATGAGGGAGAACCTCATTAGAGAGATACACTATGGTGGATTGAGAGGCCACTTGATTGTAGACAAGACCTGTGACTTATTAGAGGAGAAATAGTATTGGTCAGAATTGCATAAAGATGTACAAGTCAAGAAGGAGGTTCACACATTTGTGTGGAGGATAAAGACTTCATGTAATGTTGAATTGGTTGAATGGACTGGAATACTGAGAGAGGGAGGGGGGAGGGTGAATCAGTATTCCCACACTTATAAAACTTCTATTGCTATATTAATCTCATCAACATGAAACCATAAATGCAGAATAAACAAATAACAACCACAAATTGAACACTAGATTTTATACATGGAAAACCCAAATGGGATAAACCACGGAGAGGGTTAACTCTCAAGATAATATAACTAGTTATATGTTGTTTACAAAAAGTGTGGCTCATTGTCGGATGGATCACTGCCAGATTACAAAGCGGCTAACTGCCGGAATGCTCACTGCAATAGATATAAATGAACTAAGGAAAGTTGCATGTCCAAATGCATGAAGTCGGTTCCAATATAAGCTCAGATATCAACTTACATAAACTTGCAGCAGATCTGGTAAAGGATTACTGCAACACCATCCACAACTGCCTACAATAGATCCGGTAACGAATTACTGCACCACAGTGACTGTACTTTGCCAAACCAACTGCTTGTAGCAGATCCGGTAAAGGATTACTGCAACATTATGACTGCACTTTGAGTCTTCTTTGCTCATATATCACCTTCCACTTCTCACGTTGGATATTTCTCTCTTATTGCAAGTACTCTTTTGTCCACAACTTTGTCATTCAGATACTTCATACTTTGCTACACTATTCACATCATTGCATACACATACTCTGCTCTTCTTCAATTGCCACTTCATTCTACTTTCTTCCACACCCTCACATCTTCTATATATATGTATATATATACTGGTAAGCACAAACACCAAGATACTATGTCGATCAAGCACAAGTGATTTATACAATAATGCATTGCTTAGATCAACACGTTATCCAAAGCATGCCTCAACCAAAAATAGGATAACCAAGTTGGCCTTCACCAATCTTCTTCACACTTCACATACTTCATTTACCAAATGTACACCTCAATTATTAGAACAAAATAGGGGTCTACCGGACCCAAAGATACCGACCCATAAGCACAAACTCCAAGCACAACAACTCCTAACTTCAAGATATATATGCCACAGATTCTGCAACATAACATGATGCAATATAATCAATACAACTGATCCAACTGATACCACTAATATCACTGATATCAAAACTCACACAGCTAATACCAGAACAAGATACAAACCATGATAAGTAAAACACTAAATTTTGTAGAAGAGGATCTTCCTGAAATGACTCTAGTAGATCATATATGCCTTACTGCTTCATATCACATACATACGTATCTTCCACTATTGCTCAACCTACCATATGCCACATCCAGTCCTAACCAGATTATTGGGTTTGACATCAATGACAACATTCACACAAATCTAACAATCTCCCCCTTTGTCATTGATGGCAAAACATCTCAAAAAGAATAAACTCAAAAACATATCTGCATATAACTCCCCCTTACTCATATATCTCCATTACTCTCTTTCTCCATTTACCTTTCTCCCCCTTTGACATCAAGGATAAAAGGTGCCTTTGATGAAAAAGAAAGAAAGAAAAATAAATGTGTTCAATAACAAAATTGCATGCCAACCTCAAAAAGATTCTCAATTACTTTTCTTCTGAAATATCTGCTTGTATTTCTCCTTAAGCTTTGGAAGGAGAACCTTCCATGAATGAACAACCAATTTAATGCTAAGAGATAAACTTCTACATTCCACCAACAAATCAACAACATGAGAGAAACCATCCAGAGCAGACGGACTCTGCTCATAGTCAACTACATCACCAAGTAGTATTGAAAGTGTTCTAGTTTAGCTTCAACAATCTCCTTAACTTTCTAGAAAATACTCACATAATCTTCCCTCTTCCTTTCCAAGAATAACAACTCAGTCTATAGGGAATTTACCTTTCTCCTTTGCTCTCCATCTTTGTCGCTCAGAAAATCAAATAACTTACCGATAGAGCTCAATTCTTCTTCAACAGTTTCAATCTTTGCTTTGTGCTTCACCATAGCAGCCGGCCATGAAAGACAATACCTATAAAATTTGTTGGCACTGTTGATATTATCTCTCATCTCATTTATACATACGGATAAAGTCCTTTTGGCATAATCACATTCCTCTAACATATTCTGCATCTTGTTTGTTTCTCCTCTTTTTGCTTCTTCTCAAGTTCCGAAGAATGGGAAGACTCAATCACTTTCATCTTTCTCTTTCAGAAGGCCAGACTCTCCATAGCCGAACCAATAGTAGGGGATACTGGACCGATATTCCACATATCCAGAAATGATTTGAAATAAGCATCACATGCATCTTCTCTCTTATCCAATCCATTAAGATATCGAAAGATCTGTCTAGCAACTGGGACACGAGATTCCCATAACACATTCTTATTCGTGAATAAGATCCCAAACAATATATAGTCAAACATACAAGCAATGATCCAAACCGGAAGGGGTAACCTTGATCTTTTATCATTTTGATATTTTCTAACAACTAATTCTTTAACAATTCACACAAATCAAACTTAGCATCTTCCATAGCAATCATGTGCGCAACATACATGGCAATGGCCGAAGTAGAAACTCCCCTATTGCTGAAATAAATCTTATAGGATATACCATATGCAACATACCTCACAATGGGATTAATGATTTTGTCGACCAACAACGCTCTTTGATCTCCCGTCACACCAGTTAGGGTTTCAACGTGCTTGTTCTTTACTGTCTTCTTAACCAGTACATTCCCACTGTCGCACAGTTTAGTAACAGTCGAAATAATGTCCTTTGTGATCGGATAGGGTTTATCCAACACGATACAATCATTTTGCACATGACTCAAGATTAATCTGATCATATCTTCGTTGTCGAACCACAAAAACTCACTCCATAAATCCATTCCTTTATGACTTAACTCTTTGACCTTTTGTAAATCTACTTCACTTAGACCCCTTTCCATTTTTTTGATCTTCTCCGTGTCAAATGCATCCAGTCGTACCTTTCCCAAAGTCTAAAAACTTCCGTTGCTTGATTCTCTGACAATCAACTTCAATTCCCTGCCTTTTTTGTTTCTCTGCTCTACACTCTTTAATTGCTGCTCCTGCTCTTCAAACAATTCTTTTTCACATAATGATGAAAATGATCTTAAGTTTCCAAATTTATCTTACCAATTTCTCTTAGGGTTTTGCCACCAAAAAGTGTCTTGTCGATGACGTCTGCACAAACCTTGAATTACTGGATTGCATCTCTAACACAATCATGCCAAACTGACAACATGAACTAACTCAGAAGAGGGGACCAAAAGATTTTCTTTGAGAACTCCCCCCGAGCCAAAGCAATGAGCTTAGTTACAGGAGGAAGAGGTTCCTGCACCGGATTCCGGTACATTGGGCTTGCTCTTTTATTCACCTACTTCTTTCTTCAAACCATGACTTCTTTCTTCTTTGATTCACTAGACTTCACCGCATTCTTCTCTATCGACTTCTCCATACCAACTTCTTTTTTGTACTGATTGGCATAATGTCCGGATTGCTTGCATTTGTAACAATTGATGTTCCTCTACACTAAATTTGTTGAATGTGTTCTAGATCTGCACTGATTAGCTTTGTGACCATAACCATTGCATAGATGACAATATCCATGAAAGTTACTATTTCCCTTATTCATTCCAACCGGATTATGATTCTGACTCATAGCATGATTTCTATAGTAATTTGCTTTGTGACCAAACCTCCTGCAATTGTAACATTGAATGCTTCTACAGTTTGCAGCCTTATGACCAAATTTATTGCATTGAAAACAATAACCATTAAATGATGGGTACCTTTGTACATTCGGTTGACGAATCGGTAGTCTCCTTGCAATAGATCTATGATTCCGAGTTTTACTTGCATCTTTAGGTTTCTTTTCTGCTTCAACTTTGACTTCCTTGCCTTTGTCTTTATCATTCTAATTTGAACATTCATCGGTCTAAAATCCTAGTCTAGTCTTGTCTAAATGATCTTTTTGCATGTTAATCAAGTCTTCCAAAGGTTTGCTACTTTCAAGAGCTTCACTTTCTGCCTTCAACTTCTTCACTTCTTGTTCCATCTTCTCACATTCTTTTGTCTTTAGCTTAATTGATTCTTTCAAGGTTTCTTCTATCTTGTTCTTCTCCTTAATCTTCATCATCAAATATTTAATAGTTTCATTCACATGCTTCAATTGATTGTTAACTTCCTTATGTCCCAACTTGAACTTCTGGATCCGTCTTCGCAGTTTCATTACACACTCATTTGCCTCTCTGATATTTTCTTTAAATTCCTCATTCTTTGATTCCACACTTTCCAGATCTTCAAGAGTTGTCTGCAATTCTTCATCTAGATGATATTCTTTGTGTTAAGTTCTTTCAAAATTCTGTGATCAAAATAGAAGAGATGGAGATATGATCTGAACGTTTTATTTTATCTGCTATAGCGTGTTTTAAAGATGCACCACACTTATCAATTTCGGTGTGTGCATCCTCCTCAATGTAAGCATGCTATATAAGTGGATGAGGGGTTACGTAGTGAAGAGATATGTCTTCCCACGTGGGAAGACACATCTCTTCCCTACATACCTCTCACCACAGTATATAAACTAGTCACCGTTTACTTACCCGATCAGAAGGAGTGCGACTTGTTTGAGAATCGCTTTACCACCCGATACCATGAACGGTGTAACCGTTGGTCAAATGCGATAAGTTAACTTTGGTTTTATTTATCATTAGTTAATGTTAACATATTAGTATATGTAATCAAATTAATATATATATATATATCGGAAGCATGAAATAGTACGACCGACGTTACAAAATTAACACTTTGGTCATACACATTAGTGCCATGATTCAACCAACAAGGCCCTCAAGCAGTTAAGCTATCAAACAAAGGACCAAGCCCTGATACCAATTGTTGAATGGACCAGAATATTAAGGGGGGGGGGTTGAATCAGTATTCCCACACTTATAAAACTTTTACTGCTATATCAATCTCATCAACGAAACCATAAATGCAGAATAACCAAATAACACAACCACAAATTGAACACCCGATTTTATACTTAGAAAACCCAAATGAGAAAAACCATGGAGAGGGTTAACTCTCAAGATAACATAACTAGTTATATGATGTTTACAAAAAGGGTGGCTCACTGTCAGATGGGTCACTGCCAAATTACAAAGCGGCTCACTGTCGGAATGCTCACTGCAATATATATAAATGAAACTGAGGAAAGTTGCATCTTTAAATGCGTGAAGTCAGTTCCAATATAAGCTCAGATCTCAACTTACATAAACTTGCTGCACCACTGTGACTGTACTTTGCCAAACCAACTGCTTTTAGCACATCCAGTAAAGGATTACTGCAACACTATGACTGCACTCTGACTATTCTTCGCTCATATATCACCTTCCACTGCTCATGCTGTATACTGCTCTCTTACTGGAATTGCTCCTCTCCACAACTTTGTCATTCGCATACTCTGCTACACACTATGTTAGCCAAGCACAAGTGATTTATACAATGATGCATTGCTCAGAACAACACGTTATCCAAAACATACCTCGACCAAAAATAGGATAACCAAGTCGGCCTTCACCAATCTTCTACACGCTTCCTTCACATACTTCATTTACCAAACGTATGCCTCAATTACCGGAACAAAATAGGGGTCTACCAGACCCAAAGATACGGACCCATAAGCACAAACTCCAAGCACAACAACTCCTAACTTCAAGATACAGTTACCACAAATTCCTAAACATAACATGATGCAATATAATTAATACAAATTGATACAACTGATATCGGAACTCACACAGCTAATACCGGAACAAGATACAAACCATGATAAGCAAAACACAAAATTCTGGAGAAGAGGATCTTTCGGAAATGACTCCAATAGATCACATATGCCTTACTACTTCATATCACATACATATCTACCTTCCACTGTAAAAGCAAGTACATGGAATATCTAATTCACTCAAAGGGTAAGGAGTTAGAAGATTTGTGGATTCCTAAAAGCCAACTTGGGTCGCTAAATTAGTCTTCTAAATAATTTGTCAGCAACAAGCTCACAAAATTTTCACAAGTTTGGGGCATTAAATGAAGGAGCTGCCTATGCATCATCTAAAAGAGTTTCCGATGGTGTATTTTAATTTGGAGTGGTCCTCATGAATTTTTTGTCTGCAATTTTGGTTTTGTGAATTTGGGTATCTAAATGATTTAGTACTTTACCACAAAGTCCATTGGTGGTGATATTGGTGCTTGTTGTACCCATATAATTTTTTTGGTATTGTGTCAATTTGTAAGTCATAGTTGTTTCTTGTTAATAAGTCAAATTTGTGTCTTTCTTCCCATTGGTTTTCAATGTAGTCAAATTATTTAAGTGGAAAAAGTGCATGCACTCTTTAATTTCAATGACAACTAGAATGTGAAATCACTTTGACTCAAAAGTCTACTTTTTCACTGAAGTGGAAAAACTCAACTTCAAATTAGAAGGAAAAGGGGCATTATGAACCGGATGCCCAAGGCCACTTAAATATCAAAATGTCAAAGTGAAAACATGAAAAAAGTAAATGAAGACATTGGGGTGCCCAAAAACTCTTAAATGTCAAAGTATAGAGAATTATAAGAAAAGGTGCAATACTACATCCAAGCACAACCCTAGAAACTTGAATGACAAGTTGTCTCAATTGAAAAACATATCGTAAAGTGTGCCATATCTTCCAAGCACACTCAAGGGGTGAAATGTCAAGTTGTCAATCAAACATAAAAAAAATGCTTCCAAGTCCCCAAGCACACCTTAGAAAGGGTTGAGTATCAAAAGTAAACTTGAAAACGTGAGCTAAGTTGCTTGAGGCCAAAATGTGTGCCCTAGGAGAGATAAGAGGCAAAAGTAACTTAAAAATTAGAAAAGCACTCTTGCTGTCCCATAAAATCACTTGCCTTGTCTTATTCTGTCAGTCTAAGAGGGAGGGTTTTAAGGAGAATGCCATGGGAGAAGGAATTTCAATTTTTCAGCATTCACGGATTCTTGAGTTTCTTTTGCAGGCACCAAAGGGCATCATCTTTCTTCTTTCTTCAACCTCCATGACAGGTAATCCTCCTGTTTTTATTGATTTCACAGGGATTTTGGTGGTAGATTTATGGCAGTTTTCAGTGTTTTTCATGGTCAATTTTTGCTGTTTGTGGGCATCAATCATCAAGCTTCCATGTGCCAATAAGAATCACTACAGAACAACTTGGATTTCAAGGATGAATGAGAGATTTTAGGCAAAGCAACAGGTTTTTTAAGCTCTTTTATGGTGTATGAGAGTCACATGTTTATATTCCATATAGTTTTAGGGACATGTTTTGCAATTTGTTAAAGGCAGTTTTCAATTGGGCAAACAGCAGGGTTTTCAAGGTGAAATCATTCACCAAGCTCCATTTGCATATTTTTGCTTTCAGTCATGCAAACAACCGTTTTTAGTCCCAAACCTGAAGATTTACAAATGCATAGCAGAACAGATTTCACTCACTCATAATGGCAGAGTTTTCTGTCCCAAACAGTAGCATTTTTTAGTTATAGGACGGTAGTTGTCTTTGCGCTTCTAAATTTCTGTTTTATATGGTCTCAATGTCTATGACAATCAACCAATTTTTCTTCACATAAAACATTAGTTTTCAGTGACAGAACAGCAGAGTTTACAGTTTAAAAAATCAAATTTCAGTCATAGAAGAATGCTGATTTGGCCCTGAAAGAAAAAGTTTTTAAACATATAGCATCACATTGTATGGGCAAGTAGTTGTTCAAAGTGTAAAATTAGTGAGGAAAGACTTAATTTTCATCAAAATGTACTATCACTTTTAAATGGTGGAATCTCCTTCCAAGCTAGTGTCTGATAACTTTGCACAGAAGAAGCTGTAAGAGCAAGAGAATCCAACAATAACCATTGAGATCAGAGAGCCAAGAAGAAGCTTGTCAATAACCTAGAATGCTTGCAATGTGTCCAAGTCCTAGAGAATATTAGAATGCTGTCAAGAAATCTGAACAACCAAAAAACAAAGATGAAGCTCTTTAGTCTTTTGTAAAATAAACTTGGAAAGAAGAGGAATATAATATGTAACTGTTGGTACCCAAATTTGCTACCCCTAATTTTTTTTCATTTTTAATCATCTGCAGCCAAATGTTAGCTCATTTTTATCACATCAAAATGTCATATAGCATCACATTTTAGGGGCAAGTAGTTGTTCAAAGCGTAAAATTAGTGAGGAAGACCTATTTTTCATCAAAATGCAGTATCACTTTTAAATGGTGGAATCTCCTTCCAAGCTAGTGTCTGATAACTTTGCACAGAAGAAGCTGTAAGAGCAAGAGAATCCAGCAATAACCATTGAGATTAGAGAGCCAAGAAGAAGCTTGTCAATAACCTAGAATGCTTGCAATGTGTCCAAGTCCTAGAAAATATTAGAATGCTGTCAAGAAATCCGAACAACCAAAAAACAAAGATGAAGCTCTTTAGTCTTTTGTAAAATAAACTCAGAAAGAAGAGGAATATAATATGTAACTGTTGGTACCCAAATTTGCTACCCGTAATTTTTTTTCATGTTTAATCATATCTGTAGCCAAATGTCAGCTCATTTTTATCATATCAATGTCAACCATGTTATTCTTAATTTCTTTTCTATCAAAATGGTTATCCTGGAAGTGTTGGTCTGTCTTGGTCCACTAACGATGTATGCATGTTCCTCATCATGAAGATTATCAAGTTCACCATATGTGAGCTTAGCTCACTGCTCTTTTCTTCCTTTGTTCAATTTCCTTGCTGCCCAAGGTTCTCTTTTCTCTGCCCAAATTTGGCATCTCCTTTGACATGCTGCCTCATCATCTGCCATTTGGATCTACTGCCAACTGCAGGGAACAAGAAAGCCCCATTCTACTTTGTTTGCAGTCCAAATCACTTGCATCCTACACATCAAAGAAACTCATCATGATCTCGAATGGGATAACATAAACCATTGCAAGACTAATAAATTCCATACCATTTCAAATATCATTTTATTTTGAAGTCATCTAGGGTCCTACTTTAAGATTAAATTGCATGGGAATTCTTGCTCTGTCACTTTTCCAAATATTTTAAACACATGAATATATCTTCAGTCGAGTACTTAATAATTCAAGCATTAACATTCCAAACATTCTGTTGGTGTAAATAATTATTCATCTTGGATATTATTACACCTTACTTAAGTTTACTTAGGAAATGCATTTCATAGTAGTTTGGGTATGAGACACTTGGGTGTTCGTGCCACATTGGGATAGTGTCTGTAGGAGAAATTCCACCTTTTATGGTGTTGATCTTGTTGTTACACTCCACATTCAGTGGGTGATCCACCTCATGTGGACTATTATATTATTTCTCCTACCTACCTGTTGACGTGTATTTTGTACACATTCATACACAGAATAAAATACCCAAAGGCATCTTATCCTCTCTTGAATAAAGTCGCTAACTGCTGAAGATATCGCAAGAAGGATCAGTTAGGGTGACTCCAATGTTCTTTTTAGTAGGGTCTCTACGTGTGGATAAGCACCAGTGGTCGTTGTGATTGCTGTGTCATCAAGGGGCCTTACGTCGCCGAAGATTTTTCTAAACTAAACAAGCTTTCAAAAAATGCCAAAAGAGTAGGGTTTGCAAGAGGTCTAATCTAGTCTAACTCTAAGAATGACTTAATGTGGACAAGGCTTGGTGAGATTCTACCAACTTCAATATTGCCATAAATTAACAACTCGATTGAAATTGATGCGATCTTCTAAGGTAACAAATGATTTTTCAATACATCAAAGATCTAGGACACTACCACAAAGGTACATATCCAAGATACAACAACGATTGAAGGTTTAAGCGATTCAAATATCTCCAGTTGACCACGCAAGGCGTTCCTACAATCAGCAAGAAGCTAGTGGTTTGGAAAGCGAATCCTACCAAAGATCAAGTCCAACACTTCGTCCTTCGAATTAACACACTGCTTTGATTGAGAATGATTCAAGAAAAATGAACAACCATGAAGATAACCAAGAGAGTTGCAACAAAATACCATAACTTCAATACTTTATTGATCTCAAAGCCATCATGCACAACAATTGTTTGAATTCCTTTCTCAAAGCTCAATCTAGCTACAAAAGTAAATTGCTTCTAAACTTTAATCTCTCTCTAATACATCAATAATCTGATCTTCTAATTTTCTAGTTATTACAAAATGAAAAGAAATGAGGGTATATATAGCATCCTCAATTACAATGAACGGTCCAGATCGAAAGAAGATCAATGGCCAAGATTATGACACCTAAACCCTAATTAGGGTTTGTTACAACCATTACATAACATTTAATGCTTGACCAATGATAAAATTGTATTGCTTGGACACATGTCCTCTCTAGAAATTTCCACCAATGGATAGCTAGGGTAGGTACATCGGAGTTTGTGCCACCTTCTATGAATTAGGTACATTGAACCTGGACATTGTTGAGGTGGACCAATCCGACTGGAGGAGTGATGACTAGGATGCCACCTCGTCTGACACTTGTAGCTTGGTAGATATTCAATTTGATGTCGTTGAGAAGCTATCTTTAATTAACTCTTGTTCTAACTCCTTTTGTCCTTGATTTGCAGGATGACTGATGTACCTCGCCCTAGCTATCCTGGATTGGAAGAGGTCGCCCTTATCTTGATGATGTTGGATCGAAGAAGGTCGTCCTTGTCAATGCTAGACTGGAGGAGGTTGCCCTTATCTTTGCTTGATCGTCCTTGATGAGACCGTCCTTGAGAAGAGTCTTTCGACTTGTAGATCTTTCGAGCTTGGGAGTCGCCATCTTGATACCTACACAACATTTCATAATAAGTAATAGATTTTGCAATGTATAAACATAGATTAGATTAAAGATTGAATTTAGGAAACTTCATGATAAGTCTTTGAGTTATCATTTCCTAAATTCGATTGAGCTAATGGAATTTCAAAATTTCAAAATTCAAAATTTAAACCCATGACGATCAAAATTCAAAATTAAGACAAGGGATCTTCGCCATACCTCTCTTGCGAGCTAACTCTAAAAATGCAAAATAAGGCGATTTGTCTAGACAAAATTTGGAGTTTTGAAGATTTCAACGTGATTTTCCCCAAGGGAACACCTTCCTTAGTAACTTCGCCAACCTTAGGGGTCTTCAACGTGATGATGGCAAATTCGCTCCACTTGAACACAAACCAAGTTCGCACTCCCCTTTGAATGGAAATTTCGCACCTCCTTGATGAAATTCACACTTCTTCCTTGTCTCCTCCAAATCGCATGCAAAGGAATGTTTAAATGATGATTTGAAATGCCATATCACACCCCCTTATATAAGCGCTCACCCTCTAATTGCACATAGGCCGACTTGGAAATAAGTCAAATAATAACAAAATTTTAAATAAAAAGAGGAGGCTGACTTTGCAAAACATTTAAAATAAACCCAAGCGCTCTTTCTTTAAATAATTAATTAATTAAATGCCTTGTAATTAATTATTTCGATTTTTTAAAAGGCAAAATTAATTAATTAAATGTCTTGTGCGCACTTATTAAATGCCCATTTTATCGAAATTTAGCATTTGAAATAATTTGAAAATGGTGTTAGCGCCAAAACATGAGAGAGGTAAGGGTACAAACCATATCGCTCTGGTCCTTGGCTGAGGGACAGGAGCGCTTTAGCATCTTGATCTTGATTTTCATGCCTTTTACGTTCAAAACCACTTCCTCCACGTCAAAATTGGCACCTTCGTTGGGTTTCTCGAACTTGATTGATTCAACTTTGTGGATAAATGCCTCTTAAGGTCAATATCGCCCTGGTCCCTTGGTGAGGGACAGGAGCGAACCTTGTGTTCTCCTTAATCCTTGTTTCTTTGGTCACCAATTTTCATCACTAGGCAAGTAACAACGTTACCCCTTCACTCCACGCATACTTTACTTGGCTTTTACAAAGCACATTTGATGTTTGAAGGATTTTCGCCCTGGTCCCTTGGTGAGGGACAGGAGCGATCCTTGTGTTCTAGCCAAAATTCGTCATTTTTTAACCTTAGCTTCTTGTTCATCACCTTCCAAATGACATTTTCAACCTTGTATAATCTTGCTTTGACGTGATCTTTTGGGACGAATGATTGATTTAATTAATATCGCCCTGGTCCTTGACCGAAGGACAGGAGCGATCCTTGGTGTCCTGGGCTCATCCTTGTTTCTATCAACTCGCAAACGCCTTCACAGTGTAAAACAATGTCCTTTGGTCCTTCTTGATCGTATGAAATGCGATTAATATCCAAAACTTAAGCCTTTATAGAGATTTCGCTCTGGTCCCTGACTGAGGGACAGGAGCGAACTTTAGGCATATCGTGTAAATCCTTCATCATGTTGACTTGCAATTATCTTTGAGGCGCAAAATGATGTTCCTTACTCCCTTTCGAACACTTGAAATGTGAGTGGCAACTTAAATTTGGACACATCTAAACATTTCGCTCTGGTCCCTTGGAGAGAGACAGGAGCGAACTTGGGCATATAGTGCGAATTCTTCATCTTTGGCGATCTTTGTAACTTCATTCTTTGTCGAGACACCTCAAACATCATTGCTTCCTTGTATCCTGACTTGGAGTGACCTTATATTTGTAAGGAAGGCAATATAACCAATATTTCGCCCTGGTCCCTGGCTGAGGGACAGGAGCGAACTTACACTTGTAGGCTCAATCGTGATTTGCTAACTTCCAAATTTATCTTCAATGGACTCGTTGTGCATCCTTTCATTCATCCTTGGCATGAAATTCGCTTGGTCTTAGCGAGAAATTCTCCTTAGTAAGAAATCGCTCTGGTCCCTGGCTGAGGGACAGGAGCGCCTAGGACAATATGGAGTTCACCTGGCATTTTGCAATCTTCAAATTATCTTCAATGGGTCCGTTACGCCACCTTTACTTGCCTCAAACTCAAAACTTACTTGATCCTCGCCCACATTTTGCCTTATAAGGAAATTAGCTCTGGTCCCTAGGAGAGGGACGGGAGCTAACATCAAATTTCGCCCTGGTCCTTGACTGAAGGACAGGGGCGATTTTGCCTCTAGGTCAAATTTTCCTCATGATTGCGTTTTCAAATTATATTCGACTGATAAAATGCACTTCCTTGGTTCTCCTCAAAATCGCGAAATTGTTGAGATCTTGCAAGGACAAGGTAATTTTAGGTTTTAAGCTCCAGTCCTTCAGTGAGGGACAGGAGCGATTTTTGCTCCTGGCACATTTCCATGTTCGCGAAATTCTTCAAATTATATTCAACGGAAAGAACATGCCTCCCTTTATCTCTTCCAATCCGAAAATCATCTTGATCCTGCAAGGACAATAAAATTTTGAGAAACAAGCTCCGGTCCTTCAGTGAGGGACAGGAGCGATTTGTCTTCCACAGGCCAAAATATCACGATTTCAAGGGTTTAATCACTTCACAAGGCAAAGTTAGGTCATTTCCAATACCCGGGATCAATCATCAAAATTCCAAAATTTGGTCGAAATCATTCAATCATACAAGATTCCATAACTCATCATTAACACTTAGACAAAAATTGGACTCTGCATCAAAATTCCGACTGAACCTAGACCAACTCACTTGACCACCTGACGAATTCACCTTATTCAAAATTGCATCCTACGGGAGGAAGCTCAAAAAGCTCTCAAGATTGACTGGATTCTGGCCTGAAAACACTAAAACGGGAACCCTAAGGCTCGACCCTAGTCCAGACAACTGACACACTAAACCAAAACCCTAAAAAGCAGAGAGAAAGGCGAGCAAAAAACGAGCAAAAAGAGGGGGTCCCCATTTTAATGGGGCGATGTGTGAAATGGTCACAACACTACCCACACCTATTTCCTACCTACCCTTGTTTCTTATTGAGCCACATGTCATGTTTGTGTGCTCACATATCCCTAGCCTTGCCTATATAAGCAAGCTCATCTACATTGTATGTAATTGATATTTTGATCATTTTCTATTGATGAGAATATAGTTTATTCTTGTCCTATATTGTGTCTCTATTTTGTACATTTCATTGAGCTCTTGATCTTGGCAAAATCTCACATGGTATCAGAGCCATTGGGGCTTCATTGATTCGTCTTGAAGAGGCATTATTGCGACATCAAGAGGCAGATTTGAGGAGTAGCATCTTTTGGAGGCGTCCTAGACTAGATCCGACCCCGCCATTGCGTCCAGAAGGCCGTTTCCATGAATTTTGGTTATAAAGTCGGCCTCCTTTGGTGAGAAAAATTTTTTCTCCAATTTTGCTATTATTTTATGAATTTCGAAATTTTTTTATATATTTTCCAAAAATAAAAATAAAAAAAAATTTTCGTCCAAAAAAAAAAATAAAAAACAAAAATATAAAAATTTCGAAAAAATTGAAAAAATAAAAAAAAAAGCAATTTTGGGGGGGTCCGCAGACCCCCCCGTGACCTGCCGTACCCTGCAAGTCTGTAGCGCAGGTGTTACAGGCGCCGCCCGTACCTGCCGATCTCTCCGCTGCCGTCCGTGCCGTGTACCCGTAGACCGAGACCCGCCGCCGCCCGTAGGTCCCCGCTAGACTCTCCCGCCACCACCGCCGCCGGCATCTTCCTCAGCTCCCTTGCTGCCGACAGATCTCCCCACTCCCACCGTTGCTTCCGCCTGCCGGCAGCTTGGCTCCTCTCGACACCGGCCCCCGTCCTTGGCTTCCGGTCCGCCTTCGGCAGCCTCCTCCTGCCAGCGGTCAACCAGACAGGAGGACCCGCGTCCGCCACGTGGCAGGCGGCCACTGGCCCGTGGGTACAACCCGTACACGTCAGCTCCGTACGGCAGCCGAGTCATCCGCCACGTCAACTGTGCCACGCAGACCTCCGTACGCACTGTCAGACGGCCACATCATCGGTACGGCCTGCACAGTCACCTGCCCAGTCAGCAGTCCGTACAGTACAGACGCCCAGTCAGCAGGGAGGCGAAGTTTTTGTGACGGTCATACGGCCGTGAAATTTAACACAGTGACTTGCTGACGTTAGCGCCACGTCATCATTTTTCAAAAATTTTGTAAGCCCCTCTCATTGAGCTTTTTGATTTTGCAGTTCAACTTCAAATGGCCATAACTTGCTCATTTTTGCTCCTTTTTTCGAGCAATTTTTTTTGAAATGGGCTAGAATTTCGTGCTCTCCGCAGTGGTGAAGAAATTTTTTGATTTTGATGCACGGATTTTTCAGAAAATGCAGTTTTTGGTGACTGTACCTGAGTAATCCCAGTTTTTGCAACTTCAGAGGCTTCGTTTGGGGTCATACGACCTCCTTTTCAGGTGCCTTTTTTTTTGAAAGTGCGTATTTTTTCGTCTACTTTCACATGATGCTATCAGATTGATGCCATTGTAAGTAAAAATTGTACTTTCAGATTTTGGCCATTTTTGGCTCTCTTGGTACTTGTATATTTGCTTGAATCTCAGTTAGATTCATTGCACTATTGATTGAAGTCTCTTGTATCTCATTTGAAAAGTTGTAAAATTTGCATCATAAGTCCACTTTGCCTTGTTTTGCAAGTGGCTCATTGTAATCGCACTAAGTATAAAGTGCCAAAATCATCACTTTGGGGGGGGTACTTTGATTGATTGAATATGGGAGGGTGTCTCTTGTGCTTTTGTGCTCTTGTGTTCCTTCCTTTTTGCTGCTATGGGTTCTTCTAAGTTTCCTCTCTTAACTCCTCATAATTATGCTACTTGGAAAATTGATGCATGGAGTAAACTTATGGAAAAAGGACTCACTCATTACATTGATGGAGCTATTGGTGCTCCCGCTGATCCTAAGGTTGATCCAGTTGGTCACTTGGATTGGCTCACTAAAAATATCATGGCAATTGGTACCTTAAGAAAGTATGTATCAAAGGATCTCATTTTTCATATTGAGAAGTGTACTCTAATCAAAGATGCTTGGCAAAAGTTTCAAGACTTGTATGGTCAAGTTGATGAGATTAGGGGATATCAAATTGATAGTGATCTCACCATGTTAGATCCCAAGAACTTTGATACTATACAAGATTATGTCACTAAGGCAAATGAGTTGAGGGCACAACTCAAAGATTGTGGCATTGATAAGAAGGATACTCAATTGATATTCAACTTGATAGGCAAGCTTCCACAAGAATATGCAGCATTTGTTTCTAGTTTCCAAACCCATAGGATGACAATGGGTTCAAGCTACAAAATGCCTACATTTGATGCTTTCAATGAAATGTTGATGATGGAACAAACTAAGTTGATAAGCATGGGCATTCTTAAGGCTTCTAAGTCTCAAGCATTAGTGGCAAATCAAGGGAACAAAGGAAATCAAGGAAAGGACAACTCAAACAAGAAGAAATGGCAATCAAAGCCTAAAGAAAAAGCACCAACTTCTCCACAACAAGGAGATTCATCCTCTTCCAAGAGAGATAATTCACCAAAGAGGGAGAGACCTACTTGTGCTTATTGTAAAAAGATTGGCCATGAGGAGCATCGTTGCCATTCTAAGAAGATTGATGAGCTTACACATATCATCAAAAAGCATAACATTGATTTGCCTAAAGTCTACAAGAAGGATGATTCATCAACTTCCACTTCCTCACATTCAAAAGGAAAAGGGCAAGCATTCATGGCTTCTACAAGTGGAAAGACTCACTCTTTTGGAACAAGAAAAGGAAAAGCTCTATGTGCTACTATTAGTCATAATTTAGATAGATGGCTTCTAGATTCAGGGGCTTCTCATCATATGGCATCTTCGCAGTCTATGTTTTCTACATTTGAGCATTGCACCATGCCACAAATTTTGATGGGCAATCATACATACAGGGATGTGATTGGGAAAGGATCTATTGACATTGGGGATAACTCCTTCAATGATGTGTTGTGTGTACCCCACTTGACAAACAATCTCCTTTCTATCTATCAAATCACACATGGCGCAACTAAGAGAGTTGTGGAGTTCACACCTAACTCAGTTTTCATTAGAGACTTGGAGACTAGAGCTATCATTGCGACTGGGGTGGTTGATCATGCATCTCGGTTATACTCCTTTTCAGATTTTGTTGATGATGATGATTTCACATTTGATGATTCTACACATTATGATCACACTTCTTGTGATAGTTCAGATTTTGAGGAGAACTTTGAACACTTGAACATGGGGATTCTCACATGTGACCCCATTCTTGAGCCTTGTATTTCATCTCCTCATATTGATATCACATCACCTATTGCACCTGATGATGCGGATAGTGCGACAGTTTTGCCTTCATGTGATTCAGTGCAGCAGGATATTCATTGTCTTCCAGCTTCAGATTCATGGGATGATTACTTGACAGACATTGCAGGTTTATTTGTGGAATCCTACATTGCAGATTTGGGAGACATCATTGATGACATTCATCTTCTCTTTGATGAAGGTGATCCTTCTTCGATTGTTGCGAGGGAACACTCTGACCCTCTTGTTCATTCTCTACATGATCATTCTTTCGAGGTTGACATGATTGTGGATACTTATGTACAACAGTTGGAGGAGGTCTCTTTATTTTTTGAGGAGACATGTGAGTCTTTGGGACATGTTCTACATCCATCTCCACTAGATCTTGGAGTGCCTTTTTCAGCAGTGTGGCACAGTTTACCACCTTTGGAGGGGGTATCTTTCAGCATCGACATGGGGACACTTGAGCAGTTTTCAGAGATTCCTTTCATCATGAGTTTTCTTCATACATCTTCCCTTCATGATTGGGGGGACTTCATGGATACACCTTTGGTTTTGTTTCTTCCTAAGGGAAGGAATGTTGTTCGACGTTCGTGGAGCAGTTTCTTCATACATCGAGCTTCTATCATTGGTGCAGATTCCACATTGAGGGGGGGCTTCCTAGCTTCTCTTCTTCTCTCATATGGGGGGGACTATTTCCTCACATGGGGTTTTGTCCTTCACATTCTTCTATGAGAGTTCTCTTGTATGTTTTTCATCTCTCTTTTGGGGGAGGGTTTTTTCCCATTGGGTTTTTCTCTCTTTCCCCACTTTGTGAGAGTTTTTCATTGCATTGGTTTGCATGCATTTGCATTTGTACATGGGTACCTAACATGGCCTCGTAGCTGGGACCCATCTTGCATTGCTTAGTTGCATTGTTGACTTAGGTGCATTCCCTTAAGTTGCACTTAAGGGGGGGTGTTGGTGTAAATAATTATTCATCTTGGATATTATTACACCTTACTTAAGTTTACTTAGGAAATGCATTTCATAGTAGTTTGGGTATGAGACACTTGGGTGTTCGTGCCACATTGGGATAGTGTGTGTAGGAGAAATTCCACCTTTTATGGTGTTGATCTTGTTGTTACACTCCACATTCAGTGGGTGATCCACCTCATGTGGACTATTATATTATTTCTCCTACCTACCCACACCTATTTCCTACCTACCCTTGTTTCTTATTGAGCCACATGTCATGTTTGTGTGCTCACATATCCCTAGCCTTGCCTATATAAGCAAGCTCATCTACATTGTATGTAATTGATATTTTGATCATTTTCTATTGATGAGAATACAGTTTTTTCTTGTCCTATATTGTGTCTCTATTTTGTACATTTCATTGAGCTTTTGATCTTGGCAAAATCTCACACATTCAAATATTAAAATCAAGAATCACAATTTCTTGTTCTTTGAAAGAAAAAAATCAAGATTTGTAGAAAACTCATAGATGAAAAAATCTGCAAAAAATCATTTTTCTCCCAATTTATCGTGAGTCATTTATGGCAACAATTTAATCTGCAAAAAACTCTTGGGTGATTTTTTGAAAAAATCAGAGCAATTTATTGTAAAAAATCGCATAAAAATTGGGAGAAAAACTCAAATAAATATGCAGTAATGATTTGTCGGGCATTCTTTTACTGAATACTATCATGGAATTGATTACATAACCATGCACCTCGCCATTTGAGAATCAGTTAGTGTAACTGTGTACCTATCCACGACAAGTTAAAAATAGGTGCCTTCAAGGGATGTGGCATCTTTGTGGGAAGAATGTGAATCCTTTGGGTGTATGTGTGAGGAAGACTCTAGTATGGTGTTTTTGCATGATATGGTAGCTTCATGTGGAAATCTCATGCTTCTTGAACCATGTTCTTGTAGCTGAAGGTATGTTGTGAAGGCTGACAAAGTTCATCAATGTGTATGAGATGAGCTGAAAATTTGAAAGGCTTTGTGTGCACATGCCAATGCCAGCTATTGAACAAAGCATTTATTTAATGGAAGATGTGTAGTAGAGGAGAACTTTAATTCTATAGAAAGGAGATTCAAGGAATTCAAATCCTCTATAATATGTATTGAACTCAAATTCATTTAGAGGTTGCACTTATTTTCTGGTATATGATATGTATTTAACTTAAACTTTGATTTATATATGATGGAAATCAGTAATATTTTCTACAAATTCAGTGTATATATGTGTTTTTCAAGAATATTTTAGAAATTATATATTTTCAAATGTTGATGAATTTTCTCGAGTTTATGCCCATTTTAAAATTTTTTTTGCCTAGTCCCGAGATTTAAAAAGTTTTGGGCCAAAAGAGTTATTGCCAAGTAAGAGTTTTTCCTTTATGATAAAAAATACCTAGTGAGGAGGTTGAGGTTTCTAGGTTGTATATGGAGGTAAAAGCAAGAGCTAAGGGTGGGCTAGTAGAATCTATACAATATGCTTTGCCATCATTGTTGATGAAGGTTTTACAAAAGGAAAGACAAAGGCTAGTGAAAGGCAAGGCGCAGTTGTAGGGATGTTGAACATGCAATCACAAGAAGATTGAGATGTCCGTAGGTTTTCTTATCTACCCTAACCAACTTCAAAATGATGCTTTAAAGATTAAATCTTAGAAAAAAGTTACACGGTGAAGTAGCAAAAGAAATTTCTGGTCACTTCAGTTTTCATCTCACACAATTCACAATTAACACTCAGAGAGCACACAACAGAAGCATATTTACTGAACGACTGATTTAAAATCTGATGTAAAAGAAATTCAGAGCCTAGCACAAATTTGTGTGGGTTTACAGCTGGAATCAATAACGGTCATATTAGCAGATCCAGTGATAACCAGATCTGAAGTTTCAAGGGATCTGATAGTATTAATAATTTAATTCCATTCCCGTGAATGTTCCCCTAGTGTTTATATAATCACACTGTATCTGATAATAGATGGCATCAATTACTTAAAACTGTGAGCAAACTAAGTATCTTTCAATGATAACCTGAGTGTGAGTTGCTTCCCTCCAAATACTGGTATAGTTGACTAGGGTTCACAGGATGTTACTGCGTTCAAGGCACTGCACTATATGTGGCTGTGCCCTGGGGTTGGCTCAAAGCTGCGACCTACTGCACAGGTTTCCAGATCTGAATCTGAGGGCCTATGTTTATGCCTCTAGTCTGTTATAGTGTGTCAATATCAATGGTCTTCTTCAGTAGTCTCTTATGCAAATGGCTACAGGCTTCAGGCCTGGTTTGGTAAACTCTAACATATCTCTATGTAGGTCGCTACAGGTTCTTGAATATGGCTGGTTATCAACTTCGCCAGTGCCTATACTGCTGTAGGTCATTGCTACTCTGTTAGTGTCTCTTGAGTCTCCCTCCAAGCTCTATAGGTATGGCAATTCTGAAGACCAGCGCCAAACATAGTGACCAGTTATTTGATATTTCAGCTCACAACTTGATATCTGATCTCAGAGATAACCCGATCTGCTGGTTGAAATCAGGCCTGCAATGGACAAAAAAATGGAGAATAGGGTGACCTTGAAGTTCAAATTTAAATGATATTAGCAAAGGTGGGTGAAGGGTTTCATTCCTCACCACACTATTTTCTCACATAGGTTTTCATCTCTGTTTATGAGTGGAATACTTGCACGGTGCACCAAAATAATTTTTCAAAATGTATTAATACAATTTAATATTGTTAACACAACTCAATCCTGATATAGTACATAATAATATTATTCAAAATGCCCCTCAAACTGATTTTATACTGATTTGGCATAATCCAATTGATGCCAACCACAAATTTAATTGAATCTGCTTATGGAGTCGATCTGTAGGAAACTATAATTCTTTTTCATTCTTGAAAATATTAATATTATTTTAATAAAAAATATAATATTTTTATATGTTAGTGTTGAGAAACACTAGTTTTAATAATAAAGTTAATTTATTTGGATGGAGGGTAGATGACAAAATTATAGATGCTTTATTTGCCCATTTTTTTTAATGTCCATGCCATCCCATTTCATGTGCCACATTCTGCTTATTTCAAGAATGGAATGAAAAAACAAGACATCGGTTCCCCATATGCCCCCTAGAGAACATAGTGTACACTCCACCCTCTTGAGAGATATTATGTACAGGTGAGTTTGTTGATGGAGGATATGAAGCTAACTTGGCTAAGGATGGGTTGCTCGATTATCATGGATGGGTGGATCGATATTAAACATCACCTAATAATCAATATCATAGTTACATGGTTGGTTGACTATTTCTTTTAAAGCTCTTGATTGCTTAAGCACAAGAATGCAGACTTCCAATTTCACATTCTAAGGGAGACCATAGAGGAGGTTGAGGCCTCAAATGTTGTATAGGTGGTAATTGATTCAACGTCCATGTAATCTAGTTGGCATGATAGCAGAGGGTGGTTATAAACACATGTTTTGGACCCATGTTGTGTTTACATATTAAATTATGTATTGAAAGACAGGAAGATAGATTGCGTGAAGAGAGTGGTGGTAGAAGCTAGATATGTAATATCTGGGGAAACATTTGCACCACTTTCCCTACGTTGGTTTCTTACAATGTTATTTTCTCTCACCCCTTGAATGGGGGAAGAAATTCATATTATTAATGTCTGGGAGGCTTCTTTTTCCTCAAATTTCTCATAGCTTGATTATCTGTTTTGACAATAAAATGTTCAAGCTTAAGGAAAATTTTAGACTTTTCAGTAGCCTTTTTGACAGCTAAAATTTCTGTCTTATATTATATTTATGATACCTAGAATTTTTGTTTGCAAGAGTACCTGATTTGCACCCACAAATTTCTTGATGGCCTTGAAATTCTTGAATAAGCGCTGTAGACCATGTGTTTTCAGATGCATCAGTGTATTGTATTAGTGGCATACCTGGTTTTGGTATCTGGAGAGCAGGAAGGATTTTATATTTATTCTTGATCTTCTGTATTTCTTTTTTTGGCTTCTTAACCCAACCATTGATTTTGTCCTTAAGATTATTTTGAATCTTTTCCCTGTCTTTTTCCAAATCTTGGTAAAATGATGAGACATAGTTTAAAGTTTAAACTATGTCTCATCATTTTACCAAGATTTGGAAAAAGACAGGGAAAAGAAACTCTTGAATCCCTCAAAAATCTCTGAATTTTTTTTTCATCAATTAATATGTAAAGAAACTCTTGAATCCTCTGAAGTACATGCGGTTGGAGTTTAATCTTACCTTCATTCAAATGGAAACCAATAAATCTATTTCTGATTTTCCTATCTACATCTTTTTGGTAGATATAAAAATTTCACTTTTTGTAATAGCTGCATAAATCTGCTCAAGATGATTCAAATGTGTAGTGATGTCATCAGAAAATATGATAATATCATCAATAATGATTGCACAAAATTCTTTTAAATGTCTTAATGCTTGGTCCATTCCTCTTTGAAAATAAGGAGGTATTGTGTATAGACCAAAGGGTATGACACTCCATTCATAAAGTCCTTGAGGGACTAAAAATGCAATCTTGTACTTATTTATTTCTTTCACCTTGATTTGCAATCAAACCTAGAAAATAACTTATTATTAGCAACTCTCCTTATCAAATCTGCACTAAATGGAATAGGATAATTGAATGGTACTATAAAATTATTCAAAGGCCTGTAGTTTATGCAAATCGTTTTTTACCTCTTTCTTTTTCTACTCTCTTATTTACCAAGAATGCTGAACATGAAAAGACACTCTTCCTCTGTCTAATGAATCCTCCTGAAATCAATTCATCTAGATGCTCATCCATTTCTTTCACCTCAATGGGGCTTAACAAGTAAGCTGGTTCTTGAGAGATCATTGGTCTAGAATTTTAGTGGATTCATGCTACAAAAGTTCTTTTCAAATTTTCTCTAATTTCACAAAATGAATCCTTTTGTTTCAATGACATTTTTGCATGATGTTCCTCTATTTCATTTACCCATCCTTTTCCTTTTTTTGTTTCTTTCTTTTCTTCTAGTCTTTATGTAACCAATTTTAAGATTGGAATCTTTATTTTTTCATCATTATATTTTAAAGGCATCTGAGTCTTTCTTAAGATTGATGGTTCATATTTAGTAGGGAAAAGAAAACCCAATAAGACGTCACTATCCATACCATTGAATTCTGAAAAATCAATGACGAAAGTCTTACCATTAATCTTAATATGAACATATTGTGCATATCTTCCAATCTCTAGTTTTTCCCTTGTAAATTTGTAATTGAATGAGCTTTTGGAGTTTCTGGTCGTGGCTTCCAATATTGTTGTGGGATGGCTTTGGTTTTGGCAAAACATCGAGCTGATCTTGAATCAACAAATGCATCATATTGAGATTCCAATATGTGGACTATTGTTAGCCAAACTGCTGCTTCCTTTACTTTGTTTTTGATTCTGTTTCTGAGGAGGAAGTACTGATTCAATGTTCGGATTTCCTCCTGTTGGTCTTTTGACTAACCTGGTTTGTTTTTCAACATAAAAAAATAAGATATCTAATTGTTTGAATATAGCAATATTAGAATTATCAATGTTAGTATCTGAATCTGATTTTTTGTGCTTTCTTGCCATCGATTGCTTGTTTCTAGAACCTTTTGACTGTTGCTATAGATTGTGTAGCCGGATGCCTTCTTAGCATATTCCTCGATCTCCTTCTGAAGTTTTTCTTTTTCTTCTTTTAACGATTTTATCTTCTGAAGATGTGCTCAGCCTTGAGCTCTCCTTTGCTCCCTTTTCTTTGCATCTCTGTATGGATCTCTATTTTGTTCCATCGGTAACTTCTTGTGAATTTCTTTTAAATTTTGCTTCGGCAGAGCTTCAAAAAAAATCTTCATCTTCATCAATAGAAGATTCTCTAGAAGAACATGATGAATAATAATGAATAGTAAGTACTCAACAGATACTGAGAGGGGGGGGTGAATCAATATAGACAAAAACTTCCTTAAACCACTTTGACTGCAAAGACTGCACTAGCTGGTAAACAGGATCACCGATCTAAGATAAGGCACTACCGGTAAAACACGGTGAGACTGTGAAACACACAAACCGGTAACACTTAGATCTTCTCACAACCTAATCTCTCCTTTCCACTTCACCCATATGCATAAACAAGTAATACATCAGAAATATAAAGACCACTGGATCAGCATGCATTACCACTTAACAAAAAACACTAATCATCACATGAAAAAGCATCACACATGACATTGATTTTTCACGTGGAAACCCAACTGGGAAAAACCACGGTGGGGATGAATACCCACAAGTTGTTCTTTGAACTATTCTGAAGTCCGCTCTGTTAGGAGCCTAATCCGGTTAAGGACTTTACAATAGGTTCTGCTAGGAACCGATCCTGCTAGGGATCACCCGGTTAAGGGATGGCTAAATACTCGGTTAAAGGTTAGAACCCTGTTAAAGGTTACCTCGCAAGAGGATTTGAAGAACTCATTGATTTGAGTCACCCTATTAAAGGATTTACACAAAGCCTGTTAAAGCTACCCAGTTAAGGGATTTTCCAACTGCTGAAATGGTTAGAAGTCAATAGGTAATACACTGATCTGATAACAACACTCAATGCCAAGGCAAATCCACTTTAGCTCCTTTGCTTCTACAATCACACTCTGCAGGTATCAACACACTTCTCCGGTCTGGCAAGAATCAAGTATCTCTTCACTTGGATACACACATAACATTTGCCAACAACCTCACAATGCAAATCATCATCGACCTTATAGGAAACAGATAAGTCGGTAGCATAAACCCTAAACCCTAGACATTTAGGTTATCAATACAATCGGTCCAGTCCTGACCGTTCAAACACTTTGCATAGTGTAAAACAATCTTGAACACATCTCAAGACGTTATCCATCGTTCGTTCTTTGCCGCTTCTGGAAGCTGATAACCCATCACGTGCTCTCCACCGTTTACAGAGACTACGCACATTCCCGAGGTAGATAGGATCAATCTCCATGCAAGATCCTCAAGGAAATCCTTCACGCGCACAAGGCTGACGTGGCAACACGATCTGATCTTCATTTCAATGCTAACCCATCACAGGATGTCATCGGTCCAATCACACAGACTTGAAATGCATCAATCGGAAACCCTGAAGCTGAGACTACCAACCGGTAGTCATACCAAATGAAACCCCAATATAAAACTTTCCATATACTGGTTCACATTCCAACATACCGGTTCACTTTTTCACATATACCGGTTCACATCATCATACCGGTTCCCTTGCCAGTTTGCTCACTTTAATATACCGGTTCATACTTCAGCATATTGACATCAATGACAACATACAATATCATCATGTCATCAAACTCTGCACATATGCCAACAATACCGGTTCCCTTGCCAGTTTGCTTACTTTAATATACCGGTTCATACTTCAGCATATTGACATCAATGACAACATACAATATCATCATGTCATCAAACTCTGCACATATGCCAATAGAACAATACTTTTTACCTTTGTCTTTCACCATATAGTAGCATTCTGCCTCCACTTTCATCAATTCATAAAATTGAATATCTAGATCTTGATAACTCTGTACAAGAGGAACAATTTCCTGGTTATCATTAACATCATTTCTTTCAAATACTGCATAAACCTTGGTGCAAGGGTTTAACTTCTATGGACAGTCTGTGGCATTATGTGGTCCCTTACAAATAAAGCATTTAATACGTCTAGAAACCTTTTTTAGAGGCAGTTCTCTTTATTAGGAGGTAAGGTAGGAGGCTTGTATCCTCAATTCTTAAACTGCTTATTTTGGATAGGAGTAATCTTGTAGTTTCTGGAATGTTTGGTTCTATCATATTCTCCTTCTAAATAGGTATTCTTGGAAAACCCTTTTATACAACCTAGACTTCTTTTTACAGCTGCATTTAGACTTGCAACCACATCTTTTCTTAATCTGCTTCATATTAACAATCTTCTAAAATCATCATTGGGTGGTTGGCTGTAGAATTCTCTAAGATTGCATGTAGAGTTGTACTCCTTAGTATTGGTATTCATAGCAGCTAATAGGCATTGTTTCTATAACTAATATGCTATCAGGGTTTTTGTTTCTACAAAAGTGCAATCATTTATTGTAGTCTTTTTCTTATCTGTGATATAATCTTCTGCCCAATTACCTAAATTACAATGCAAAGCTAAGTTAACGGGTACACCCTTAAGGCCTCCCACACCTGTACCAGGTACATCTGGGTACGGGCTCACCTGGGGGTGCACCTGGGTACACCCTGGGTATGTACATGGCAATACCCAGGTGTAGCCAGGGTACCCAAAGGTGCTGAGCGCCAAAACATAACAAAAGAATACATTTTTTGACTTATATTTTGTATCCAAAAGCCAAAAATGCCCCTAAAAGTATTATTTTGCCCAATACAAAGATCATTTTGTTCTCTTCACTCTCTTACAAAGATGATTTGGCCATTGATGTTTTGCCCAATACAGAAGAGTATTAGAAACATCAATGGCCAAATCATCCATAGTCTTGTGCCGAGATGTGCCATTGTGCAAGCCAATTTCAATGCTTCAATTTTTTTTTGCTTCTTCCCTATATCTGTATGAAGTTTTCATATTCATACCTCCCCCAGAGTTTTGAATCTGGATTCAGCACAGTGAAGTATTCAGGAGTAGGCCATTGGCCCGGTTCATTACTAACAAACTCTTCTTTTTTATTATGTACTAACTTTGTTTTTCTTTCAGACTTTGTTTTTTTATTATTACGGAAACTTTGTTTTTCTTTCAGACTTTGCTCTAGGCAGAGTTTCTCTGGTCATGGCATCTTTTTCAGACATTTTTGTAATTTTAATCCCTTTTCCCTTTTTGTCATCTTTCTCCTCTTCCTTAGGATTTAGAGAAAGCTTTGATGCGACCTGTCTGGCTAAGGCATCCATTAACTGGGGATTGCTACTAAGGTCATACAAACTCACCATAGATGATTTAGAAGGGTAGGGACTTTTGGAGGAAAGTTTCCCTTTCAATGGATAAGAATTAGAACTAGAAGCTTCTTCAGGATTATAGTCTATATAGGGTTTATTGTCGGTGCTGGCTCTTGGTCTTGTCATGGAATAACTACAAGATGATTGACACAAAGATCTCCTATGAGGTTCTAGATCAATAATTTGTTCAAGCAAGGTCTGGTCAGGATTAGTTCAAGCAGGGTTTGGTCAGGATTTGTCAAGATGTCTATAACAGACGATCTTTTTACTTGAACACGGGAGTGTTTGATAGAAGAGAGTGAGAATTTGGTCCCATTTCATTGAATGTGATTATTTTGCCCAGCAATACAATCTTAATTTTTTGCATTGGGTTTTTATTCTAGAGATTGAAGTTCAAATTCCCAAAGTGACATGCAAGCTGGGTTTCTAAGTGGTGCCTCTTGGTCTTCCACTGTTTGGTTTCTAGTTTTAATTTTGAAGTTGTTGATCTTAAGGTGCTAAGTGTTGTATTGCTTGTAAGTAGCTAAGTATTTGTATCAGTTGGTGCAGATGCTCATTGAGCTGTATTTGTAGACTATCAAAAATCTTTATAAAAAAAACATAATTTACAACACATTTAGACTATTTCTAACTGTTAACTATCTTATTACTAAAATTATGCTTCAACGCTTAATGCAGTTAAATGAAACATAGCAGGTCAAACTCAGTCCAGTAATCATTATACGTGCGCTTCTTTGTGGTCAAACAACAAGTACTTCCAGTATGCCACTGTCTTGGTCATCTGAATATTTATGGGGTTAAGCAGTGTCAATGTTCAATTGAGTGTCAAATTGATCCTTATAAGTACAATCTATTAGAATACATCAACTGAGTGGTTTGTCACCTGTCGGTCCTCTTTCTGCCTTGAAATCCACACATGGATAGAGGAGGGATAATTGACTATACTTGTATCATGATGAAGTGCATTCATTATATTTCATTTATTCCTGGTGACATGGAATGTGTGCCATGTCTTCACATCGAGCTTTCCCGTGGCAGTTTAAACATGCAGTTGATTCACTTTTTAAAGCAGAGGCCTATTCGGTCACATAATTATCATCGTTCTTTTGCATCATAGGGAACGATGTAACGTGTAACTTGTCTGAAGGAGATTCCACTCATAAAAATGTAGAAAAGCTCTTGCAAGTTGTTTTTGTTCATATTTTTGCTTGCAATTAAATGTCGAAGTTACTTTTTTCTTTTCCTTAGCAGTTTAAGAGTTTTTCTTTTGCATTCTATTTTGTTCACTCTTAATTTTCTACACTGCAATGTTTTGTTTTACTCCCTTTTAAGGGAAAGTTTAATTTAGATACCTTAGAGGATCGATGGGCATTGTTGAGGATCAGGCTGGAAGATTTGATCTCTTTATCATTACACACGATGTTTATGGCAATTGTATATCTCTTTTTCTTAATTTTTTGAGATTACTTTTTAATTTTAAAAACCATGGAAGGAATCGACTATTAAAACCTATTTGAACCAAATTTGTTTTAACATGCCATTTTTCTTTTCCATGGTTAAGTGGCGTTACTAAATGTAGCCTCATTAATACAGGCAAGCACTAGCAAATGCACTGGCAGATGCTCCATCAATGTGGACTCTTGGCAATGCAGGAATGGGAGCCCTACAGGTGCATATCATTGATTTGCTGCAAACATAATTAAAATGCTCTGTTTTTAGTAGCTAACATGTAAATTGCTTAAATGGTTTCCTCTTCTCCATAGAGATTAGCACGTGATAGCAATCCAGCTGTTGGAGCTGCCGCATCCAAAGCTATAGAGGAGCTGAGGAGACAATGGCAAATAGAAGAAGGAGACACTTTGCTTTTTAGTATGGATGAAAGATACTTAAATACAGAGATCGACAAGGAATCAGATAAATGTTAGCGTATCTTTGAGGACATTTAGGATTAAACATGTATATTTTCTACCTTCCTAACAAACAATGTATATATTAAAAGTTTATCATACAATGTAACAACAAACAACTGAAGTAGGTTCACCTGGCCTGGCTTTGGCGTATATCAAATTCGAGGCTTCTACAAGCCTGGTAGTATGAATGTTCAATCAAATTTATTTTAGTCTGATTCTTTTCTCTCCCTTCCATTCAAAATCTGACCTGAAAGGTATAAAGAGTAGCAAATTTTGGCCGTCCATAATAGTATGATTGTAGAGTTTTAAAAAAAAGGTGTATATTAATGTTTGAATGCTGTTGTTAGCGTTTTATTATATGTTCTGACTTGATTTAATTGCAATCATTTCGTACAAAGTCATTAATCCAACAACCAGTCATGCAACACAACTTGAATAAATGATCCAGTAGCTCAAAAGTACACAGAGAATTATATATTGCTAAACTGCAAGGAGGTACTTATGTTGATCAAACAAAATATCTTACTTTCAGCAAGATACTAACCATATGAAAGTATATTTCAAACTCATTGAATCCATAAATTAAATGTATGAAGTGAGAGAAGATGCTTAAAGATTAGAAAGCTACAAAAGGAAAAAGTAAAAAGGTGGAGCAACAAAGAAAAGAGTTACAATTGCATCCATATAGGTTTGTTAATTGCTATCCTTTGTACACTTTTGAGCCTTTGCCTTTGATATTTAGTGAAATGATTGAAAATTGATCTAACATATCTAGGAACTAGACAATTCAAATACACAAAATTGGCATCGATCCAATGTACATCAAATAATTTCTCGTGTACTTGCTTGTATTCAACTAGTTTTTCATCGACCTATTAACAAGAGGTCCATATTCTCAAAGTAATAACCCTAAAGAAAAACTTACATCTTTTGGGGATTCTTTATTAATCAAATTGACTTTTCAAAGTTTGTGTTGAATTAAAGATATAGTTTTTGTGACACAAACAACACCCAATCTCCTCTATAAAAATATGGAGATCATTGATCACATTCTAGGTCATATCATAAGCTAGGTCATATTTCCTTTGTCAACCTTTCAAAATTTATATACTAAACTTGTATGCTTCCCTTAATTCTTTGTTTAGATAAAGTTCCAATCCTTCCAACACAACTCCACCCACCAAGGCTTGAAAGTCCATCTTGGCCATTTTTACAACTTGGGGAAAGACCATTAATCACTCCCAATTCTTTATCAATTTGACACATACAATAGCAATGTCTACCAATACCATTAGTCCCTGATGTTAATCCCTAATTCTTCTACAATTGATATATCTTAATTTGTTGTTTGCATGAACTAAGGAGGTGGATTTGGTGCTAATGAATCAAAAGGACCCACTAATTACTCAATGTAAAGCGTGAGGTAAGCAACTTTGTCTTTTAACTCTTCCTTGGTGGCATTGTCTTTATCCATTATTTGAACCATTGAGTCAATTGATGCTTTTGTAGATCGCTTGGCACCCTCCATTGACTATTCCCAAGAGAAATTGTCATTGCATAATCTTCAAGGTGCAAGAAAAAAATTCACTAACAAAGAAAACATGATGTATGTATTAATCTTCACAAATTAGAATACAAAAGTCAACACATTTTTGTCCATAATATAGTGCATATGAACCTACAATTTATCATACCATTTCATACTTACAAACCACTATCCCAAGGTTCCCATTTATAGCCAATATTAATACAAGAAAGTATAAGTGATTTCCAATATGATGGACACAAACCATGATCAAAGTAGTCTACATGCAAAAGATATCTAATGACATTTCGTATGAGAGTTACAATTTCTTTTAGAAGCTTGAATAATGTTTTCATAAATTTCGGTATTCGACTTCATTAGATAATAAAGTAGCCTACTAGAAGACAAAGTAATAACTCTTAAGTCCAAAAATGGGTACTAATTTTTTTCACATTATTAAAAATGCTAAGTGTTTAATGATGTTGTCATAGGCCAAATTAACTTCTCCACTCAATGTCACTTCACAAAGAATATTCAAGTTCCTAGAAAATAATATATAATTATAAAAAATGTTCGTCCTTGTGTGACATTCAAATTCCCCTTTCATTATTCTTAGTCACGTGAAATAATAGCCCTTAGCATGTTAAAATTAAGGGGACTAGTCTTAGAATTGTTATGTTAATGACGCCAATTCTAACACTGTCTCACTTTGTATACATTGTTGTCCTCATTTTTGTTTCCAAAAAAGGACCACTACATGAAATTTTTGTGAAAAAATGAAAATTTTTACTCTATGGCATGCTTCTTGAGGCAAAATTTTGATGAATCCTTGGACTGGCTTAATCCTCGGTCTATCTTCGAATTACGTTTCGAATTTCGTCAAATTCTGGGTTCGTTTGCTATGTCTTTCCTTCATTTTCGAGTTTTAAAACCCCAACTACAGGTGGAGAATTTTTTTCAAACTGCAAGTTTTAATGATATTCATTGTTTTGGTTGTTGTAGGGGAATTTTTAGCTTATTACATGTGCATCCTTTATTAAAAGATGTTACTTGCAATTTATTTTAAATTTCCCTTTCTTGTTTTTGTCTTTTTTATTGGTTTTTTTGGTCTTGTCTAGTTAAAATAGGGATTTTTTCGCCCAATTACAAGTAAACTTGCAGTTTGGTCAAAAAACCCCTACTTTAATGGTTTTTGCATGTAATAGAGATTTTAAATCCCCATTACATATGTGCAAGTATTTCTAACTACAACAAGTAATTAAAACTTGTATTCCTCTCCAAAAAACCCGATTTTGCCTTGCAAGTGCTTTTTTGGCAATTTTAAACTCGTCATTTGCTCCAAAAAACCCGATTTTGGCTAATAAGTGAAAAAGTGAAAAATAAAACTTGCAGTTTGCTAAAAAAAAACCCGATTTTGGCTAGTAAGTGAAAAAGTGGAAAATAAAACTTGTCATTCTCTCCCAAAAACCCGATTTGCATTCCCTTATGCAAAATCGAACTTGTCTTTCATTCCAAGAAACCCGAAATGCAAAAAAATTGGTTTTTGAAGAATTCAAAGCAATTTTTTGTGGAGATTTTCTAGGGAGGAAAGGCATTTTTGCTTCTATCCTATTTTCATGCATTTATGGACATCTTTCACGCCAAATGGAGGTTGCATTGACTAGTTTTTCGCCCTAAATCAACAACCATGTTTTTCATAAATGCCACTTTTTGAGGGATTAAATCTTCAACAAACTCCACTCTCCTAAATCGTTTTGCCCTTTCTCATCTAGGCGTGGAGTTAGGAGGATTGTTGAGCTATTAAATGATGCCATTTGGTGTGCAAATGATGACCACGTTTTTTCCACGTGACTCCTTTGGCTACGCTTTGAAAACACTTATCATCATTTCTTCTACTTCCTCCTCAGGCGTTTTGTTCTAATCCTCTTGGGTGTGCTCTCTCATTGGCACTTTGATCTTCCAAATTTGGGATTGCTGCTACATTTATCAGTTTGGGGATTTTTTGCAAAAACGTGTTAAGGGTTTTGGCATTGCGGATTGCTTCTATTTTTGGTCTTCCTTCTTTTTTCCAAAAATTGGTTGCATTTTTGGAGAAGCATTTGCATTTTCAAGAAAGGTATGTTCTCTTTCCTTTCTTTCCTTCATTTTATTATTTTCTTGTTTTCTTAATTTTCGTTCTTAGTTGCATTTTTTTGGCATGTGTTGTTCTTCCCCCAAAAATCGGTTTTTGTGAGAGGATTCTTCCCTTGGTATGCAATTTTTGAATTGCATTGTTCTTCCCAAAATTTTCCTCTTTACTTGTATTCGGGATTTTTAATCCCAATTACAAAGTTCGCTGGAAATTCTCGTTCTTCCCCTACGGTTAAGGAATTTAACCATTTTTTGTTAAAATTCCAAGTTGAAAAGTGTGAAACACCACCTCCCTTGCAAATTCGGGTTTTAAAAACCGGATTACATGTTGAAGAGTTCTTCCCATTTTTCATGAAAATGACTTTCTCGGATTTTCCCATTTCTATCCATTCATGTTCCCCATATCCGTACTTTCCATTTCCGTCATTTTGCGCAAGTCAAAATCTCATTTCTCGTCCATTTCTCCATTTTCAAATTTACAAGTGTACTTGTATTCAGGTTTTAAAACCCCGATTGCATGTATGTCCTTTCCGACTTGTATACTTGCAAAAATTCTCCCAAGATCCGAAATTGGTCAAAGTCAAGATTTTCCCATTTCTATATATTTCCCCACTTCCTCTCACAAAATCGTGAAATCCAAGAATCAAATTTTTACCCATTTGGAGAAGGAAGAATGATATTTGCAGCTGACTATGATGTTGTCTTAACTCTCTTAAGTCTTCATCACAGCATTCCAGGTTCACAATCAATGTCAGATTTGCCGGCATCTCCAATTCCAAAGAAGATGAAATATAAATATGACAAATATCAGAATGAGGTTGCACCTTCCCAGGTTTCTTCTCCTTTGGATCGCATCAGAGACACGAAGATAGGGCACGTTGATATGGCAGAATTCATCAACAGGGTAGAAGATCTGCTGGATAATAACTTGCAGCGGCTGCTGGACAGCCATATTCACCATGCATCTTCCTTCCCGGTGGCTGCCCTAGAACCTGAGTTCGTTCTTGCATGCGCCCATCATTTTGACAAGGAATCAAGAGTCATAAAAAATGATGATGGTGAAGCTATAATTCGTCTTGATGCAGATACAATCGAGAAGGTGTTCAGAATGCCTCCTGCACCTATTTATATGGAAATCACTAAAGAAAGTGCAGCAGAATATTACGTGAAGAGGGAAAAAGATTGCAAGCGACACATCAATAGGTGGATCCAAGAGCCACGTCCTTCCTTCTCAAGGTGGGCAAAGTTGTACCATTGTGATTTCAAATGGGAGATAGGAGATACCATCACTCTTCTCAGCAGGATGATGGGCCTTGAGCATTCCAATGTCTTTGAGCCATGGATGTATCAGTTCATTATGTTCATACGACAGTCACATCACATTTCATGGGGGGAAGTCATCAGCAATGCCTTGTGCGAACAACTTGCAGCAGCTCCTACCACCATGACCTTCTTCATGAATTCTTATTTGGTATATTTAGCAGCATCACTTAGACACTTTCCAGGTCTTTCTACCAAGGGTGATCGCTCGCTTATACCAGTTTGGGAATATTATGACTAGTTGTCGTTGAGACCTAGCAGACTGCATTTCAGAAGGATCCAAGATGCATTCTTTGGATATTTCATGTGTTAGTTTGACAGAGATCTCAGGAACAAAAGAGTATCAGATGAGGCATGGGTCAAGGTGTCTGAGTATGGGTGTTTGTTTCTGCAATTTCCCACCTTCACCTATATGAGGATAGGATGCTATGATGGTCAACCATCCATGCTTCCGAGATACCCAACCGATAAGATAATTCTTATGGAGTTGGGAAGACAGATTATGGTTGTTCACACTTTTCAGTTTGCTAAGCACAAGGTTGGAATGGGGATCTCTACCACAAACCCATTGAAAATTGGCCGATAATCCCTTGTCACATCTGTGAAGGCTAAGGCCATGGAGGCTGAATTGCAGGAAATCAAGCTCAAAAGGTTTAAACCTAGAGCTAATTTTGATTATAGAGGTATGAAGGAGAAGATCAAGAAATCCTTTGTGCATGTTCATCGCATTGAAGACATTTGGGTAGATCTACACACAGAAGCCGAAGTCCTCAAGATGGATTACTGCAGGCTCACTGTTGAGCAAATTGTTGACTTGAACTTGGCGGATATCCCACAAGGGATGACTGATGACGGGCATATACTTGATCCTGAATACACTTCATGGAGGGTTGAGGAAGCTCCACTTCCTTTGATCCAATGGTCGCACAAAGAGTGCATCTCCATCCTTGACAGATTTCAGCCTATCTTGGCCAACACTAACGCATGGCTGAAAAGTAATGCTGTTAGACTTATCAAAATCAAGGTTGGTAAAGAAGATGATTCTATAGGGCCTCTTGGACGGAAATCTGAGATTCAGATTGACAACAAGGAGGGTGCTTCATCTTCAGGCATAAGGATCAAGTTACGAGTCAGTCGTGCAGTAGTGCTTCCTCCCGAGGAGACAACTATTCGTGGGAAGGAAAAATCACGATTCCATGTTCAGGTGATCGATCTAGATAATCCAGAAGAGGGGCGGCAATCTAATGATGCTCCTAAGTCTCTAGTTTCAGACTCGCCTCATGAGGTCATTCCTCTAGTTTCCATTGAGACGCCTCTTTCTCCTCCTGATTTGCTTGTGGATGAGTCTCCTCAGAATGGAATTCCTATTTCAACATACGAGCCATCTCCTGATCATCAACAAGAAAGTGTGTTGAAAGTTCCATAAGATATTCCTACTTGCATTTAGCTATCAGAAATTGATACTTCCACTTCTGGTTTTGAAGAATTCATGAGGCAATCCTCATGCCCATTGGTAACTGAGCAAACCGTGGTCGCTGTCCAAAACAGATATTCCTCCTAGGATGACCACGTTAATTCAAATAGAAACTGCTTCTCTTTTGCCTGCGACTGCTACTGGAAGAGAGTTGGTGACTTTGCCTCCATGGCTTAGTTCTTTCACCCTGAAAAGGAAGAAGCAAGAGATCTCACCTGATGCCTTTGACTATCAGCAACTGAAACAGTCCAGATCTAAAGTTGCTAAGAAGGCCAAGACTATCTCCAGAGTAACGGTTGATAGTAACAAGATGAAAGTAGCTGAAATTGTGGAACCTATTGCAGATAAGCCACTTGATGAAATGTCAGCTGCTGATTATAAGGTTACGAGGATAGAGTTGGGCAAGCAAACACATGAGGTCATTAAACATGATGCTCAGTTTTTTGTTGCTTCATTGGTGCAAAGGTGTGATGATCTTCTTGCGAAGAAAGACAAGCTAGAAGAGGAAAACCGACAGCTTATGGCAGCCATTCATAAAATCACAAAACCTGCTGCTGAAGGGAGTAACTCCATAGGTTCTTCTGGTTCCCAAGAATCGATTCGTGGAGTGGAAAGGGTTGCTCAAAAAGTACAAGCACTGGATTCCTGGGTTGATCAACTTCATGATCAATGTGTACAAGTAATGAAAGACATTTTTCAGATAATGTCTAAGTTGGAGACTATTGAGGAGAAACTGGATCAGACTTCTAATACTTTCAAAAAGAACTTGGAAAGTGTTGAAGAAAGTTTGACAATCTGGCATACCATGCCCCAACAACAGCTGAGTATTTTGCAGGAGCATGTCATCATCTCTTCCAGGGTCATGTACTTGGAATTTGAAGAACTCCTGGAAAACAAGACCCTTGTTCTTAAATCCCTCATTGAGGAGATCGGTGATGCAAGGAGATTCCGGGGTGAAGTTTACCGAGATATTCTCACATTGTGAAAGGGCCTCTTGCAACATAGTAAGTCGGGATGGAGAGCTGATTCCAGAAGAAGAAGTTCTTGCTAATTTACAGATGAGGATTCATAATGAATGGAGGAGCGAACAATTCTCGGCAGCTTCGATTCAAGCATTGATGAAACACCAAGCCTTTTTGCATGAAATCTAGTCTATTCTGGATAAAAACAATTCTACGCTCCTCCGCTGTCACGACACTATTGTGAAGACTATGGTTGTTGCCAAGAACACCCATGAACCGAATGCCGAATCCTGAGGAACTAAAAGCGAGCATCCGGAAATTTCAAGGATTTGTGTCTTCACAAAATGCAACTTAAGTGTTTTTCAACACTTAGTTAAATATTCCTTTTTTGTAATCTTTAGTTGTAATTTAGTTTTGACAACTTACATGTAAAAGTATTTTTTTGTAAAATGCAAGTTACACATTACTTGCACTTTTGTAATTACATGTAAGTCAACTACAAGTTGTGTCCGATTAGGACTGTAGTTGGAATAAGTCTTAGTTAGTTGGAGTAACTCTTAGTTAGTTAATGAAGTCTCAGTTAGTTATTGAATGAGTCTTGGTGGTTGAGAGAATCTCTCAAGTTAGTTAGGATCCTCCCACCTTTTTCTCAAGGCTCCTCTTCTATAAATACTTGAGGGGTCTATTGAAATAAATATCTTTTGAGAAAGCAAGCAAAAAATCTGCCAAATTTATAGCAAGAAGTCTTTGAGCTTATGTATGTGAATTGAAGGTTTTGAAGAATAATAAAGAAGGATTACTCAAGTTTTGAGTCTTTGAGCTACATGTTTGAGTTTGAATCTTTTTATTTCTTCTATGCAAAGTGTTTCTAAAGGAGCTTAGTCCAATCTGATTTGAAGTCTTTGAGCTGCAAGTAGAGAAGATTAATTAAAATAGGAAAATCTCTAGAAGGAGCAGCAAGTCTTTGAGCTTGCATCTATTCTTGAGGAAAAATTACTATTTGATAAGAAATAGCAGCAAGTCTTTGAGCTTGCATTAGTTCTTGTCTTTGTGTTAAAAGAATAAATTATTCCAGTATTTGAGCTGTTGTCTTTTATTCGTTGTAAAATTTAGTATAGCAAAGGGTAGATAGGACTTCCAATAGTCAAGTCTTTGAGCTTGATATTGCTCTCCCGTCCCGAAGGAAGTGACGGAAGTCTTTGCGCTTTCAGGAAACTTCATTTCCTTTCTTTCATTTCACTTGAAAGTAGTTACTGCTGTTCATATTCAATCGCTATCCTTTTCTGTGAAGAGAAAAGGATATTGTCTTTCTTGAAGAGAGAAGGAAGACTACTGTCCCATCCTGTTTTTATTTCAGTTTTAGTTAGATAGGGAGAGCCTTCCCTTAATTAGGAGAGTTTTTACTCGTGTGCTGTGGTTGAAACCACAATTTTGTATATTTCCCCCAAGTGTACCAAATTTTCAACCAACATACATATTGCATTATCATAATAGGAAATACAATAAAGAGAATCAACTGTTAGGAGAGGCAAGGCCAATGACCTCTTTGCACCAAGGGAATTTCTCTATGGTCACTAGTACTATGATATCATATATAGTAATTTGAAGTCCTTTGCAAGTATGTTAAAACCATTTTTAACATAGTCTAATTATCTTTAGTAGGGTTAAGACATAAACCGACTCAAAACTCTCATTACTTGGGCAATATTATGTCTAGTGTAAACCATTGTATACATTAGGCTATCAACAACATCATCATAAAACACATTACAATTATCCTCTACATCATTGTATGACTTAGGACACGACTAATGAAAGCTTGGTGCCAAAAGGAAAATACATACCCACAGTCTTGCAATCATGCATTGTGAATCATTGTAAAGTGATATCAATATGGGTACCTTGACTTAACCAAAGCTTTTTGTATACTTGGTCTCTTTTGATACGCATCTTAAGATAGTTTTACATCTCCTAAATCCTCAAATCGAATGTTCTTAAAGGTTGAGTTTTGAGCTTCCTAATCATCAACTTCTTGTTATTAATAAATGACATCATTGGCATACATAAAACTATTTAGAAATAGATTGACAATTTTAACATGTACATAATGACCTACCTCTCTTCGAACAAAACCTATTTTCAATGTGAAGACATCAAATTCTAGTACTTCATATAGAGTGATTTCTTTAGACTATATAATGATTGTTTTAACTTGCAAACCAAATGTTCTATCTCCTTACCAATAGAACTATCAAGCTATCACATGTAAATCTCCTCTTCAAGATCCCATAAAAAAAAAATCTTTAACATCCATTTGTTTTATATCAAAATCACACATTGAAGCAATGGATAACATGAATTTAATAGAATATAACTTAGCAACATAAGAGAATTTCACCAAAATCAACTTTCTCTCTTTAGGGATAGCTTTTGGCTACTTGTTTGGCCTCATCCCTCTCTAACCAGTAATGTGTTCTTCTTGTAGATCTTATCCTCAAGCAAATTGGTAAGAATCTAGGTCTCACATCTATCTAAGTTCATCATCTCTTCCTAGATAGCTTGCATCCAAGATTCACTATTCTTTGAAGAGATAGCTTGTCTAAAATATCTAGATTTTTTCTCTCCTTCCTCCAATCTATCATTATATTCTCCACATGTGTATATTTCACTTCTTGATCTTAGACTCAAAATACACTATTTTTGTTCCTTCTTTCTCCTCTGTCTTTACAAGATCTTAAAATGCTTTAGAATCCTTGAAAATCATATTTCTAAAACATATTGTTTTTTGGATTAGTGAATTTCAAAGCTTAAAACTTTTAACATTATCATCACACCCCACTAAGATACAGTTTGTGCTTTTGGATCTAGTTTAAATCACTTTTTAGGCACACAAACATAAGCCTCACAATCAAATACCCTTAAATTTGAAACAAATAGTTTTCTACTTGTCCATATCTCATAAGGTGTTTTATCCACAAGAGTCAAACAAGGAGATTTATTAATCAACTAATAAGAAACACTTACAACCTCTACCCAAAAACACCAATCTAGCTACATAGCACTTAGGATACTTTTGGCTCTTCCTAACAAGGTTTGAAATTCATCATCTCTAGATTAAAATCTTGTTATTTTACAATCTATTTTATTTTCATTAAAAACTTTAAACTCCTCAAACTTAGTGAACGCATATTTAGAATGCATAAGCTAAACCTAGGTGTATCTTGAGGCACTATCAATGAAACTAACAAAATAATGAGGATTTTTTATTTATAGATTAAACATCAATGCAACTAAATACATATAAATGAACAATCTTTGAGAATATCTTAGCTTTGTTTTTTTAAAGGAAAATATGCTTTATCTTGTTTACCAAATATACAATGTCCATAGATTTCAAAATGTTCAGCAAGAAAACAAAATGTCAACCAAGTTTTTTGATGAATAATAGTCATTTCCATTAATTAAGATAGAGCACACTGTTCACAAAAAAAGTACGGGGATACAGGGTCACCCCTTAGGAGTCATCAACCAAGTTTTTACTCATTGGGATCCAAAGACCCTTTTCACCAATGTGGCCCAAATATTGGTACCACAAAATACATATATTTGTTGTGCTAGTTATATTAATAGAGTTACAAAAAGTGGAGACTGTATACACCTAAAAATGGCTAAGGATAATTAAATAGATATTTATTATTTAATTAAATGTCTTTATTTCTCTTTTAAATAAAGAATTAAATTTTTTATTTATTTGATTCATCGGTCCTATTCCTCTAAATCAATTTATTAATTAAATGTCAATAATTTAATTAATTATCTCCACAAATTCTTCAAAAATTCTCCTTGATTAAATAATTTTATATTATTTAATTAATTAATTTTTCAATCTTAATTCCACATCATCTCGCCATCTCATCTTGTCATCTCACCATTATGTGGCTAAGGAAATTAATTTTTATAATATTTAAAATTACTATATTATTCTCAACTTGTAGCCCTAGTCAATAGGAGAAGGAGACTAAGGTCTCCTCCTACTTCTTATATTCTCTCCACTACTTCTAAATCTTTGGAAGAGGTTTTGTCCACCTCAACCTAGTCAATGTCCACTTGTCATATAATGCCTAGATTATCTCCAACTGTCCTATATTCTTGGATTTTCATCTCTAGTCAAGGTGAGCATAGTGCCACTTGTGCTCTTCTCCCACTTTCTTCTCCATCTTGCATGTGTAGGAGGAACATCTTCCTTCTTTCTCTCTCACATTCTAAACAATCATGTTTGGCCATTTATCTATCAAGATTCACTCTCAACTATTGATTCTTGCCACGGGTTTTTGCTCCTGCAAAGTCTATAAAAAGAGGCCTTGTCCAACATTTTGAGGCTAGTCACTCTCAAGCAATCAAGCAATTTTAGAGCAAATCCAACATTTTGAGCATTTCGATAGTGTTCCTTTGGCTTAGAACATAGCATTTTCATTATCATAGCATTGCATTGTCCATCTTAGTTGCATCTTACACCTTTCATAGCATAGTCCATTCATCTTTGTCATCTTGAAGTAAACTAGTGCAAATCTGAGAGCAATCATTCCAACAAACAAGAGCAGAAGGTGATAGGACACAATGGGACAACAAATTGAAGGTTTAATTGTTCAAGTTTACTTGTTCTAGTTTGCTTCTTATATTGTCTCATTGGTAATTCGGATTTATTGTAGGAATCTTAGGTTTGTGGTAGCTTATTTCATAGTCTTGCAGTCATTCTCACATTTTCTAGGTTACATTTTTGGTTCGCAGAATGGGGGCTCTACCCCGCTTTTTACTATTTTTTTGTTGTTTTAGTGCATACAGGTTCAAAGTCCATACAATAGAGCATACAATTCCCAATTTAGCACATATCATTTGCTTTATCACGCATATGTATTAATAGTTAGCGCATTTAGAACTCATTTTAGCGCATACATTAATCCTTTTAGTGCATTAGATAGATAGGGTAGCACATATAATTTGCAGAGTTTCACATTTATCATATAGAATAGCACATGCATTATATAGTTTAGCACATTTGAGGCACAACTTAGTGCATTTACTACACAAAATAACACATTTGTTATATAGAGTAGTTTGTCATTTCTTATAGCGCATTTGTTCTGACAATGCAGGTACGATCGTCGAAGACTAGAAATCTGAAATTACTAACTGTTGTCTTGTAGGGTATTTTTAATTGCATTTAGGAACCCAACTTAATTAGGGGAGTAGTAATTTGGACATATGTGTTTCACATAGTTTAACTAGGAAGTCAATTTACAACATTCAATAATCTACATTGAAAAAAAATATCTTTGTTTTTCTTATTAGAGTAGTTGCACATAGATTAATTTAGGAGGTTAATACATCACCATTTGCTATGTTTGCACAAGGTGATAGGTGATTATGCTCTCCTCTTAATTGGGTGATCAGAAAATTGGACTCACTTTTTAGATTGTTAATACCCATTAGAGGGCCTACCTCCCGAGTAGCCCATAAGGCCAAGTGAGAGGGAACAACCCAAGTGGCAATGGGGCTAGGGCCAAGTCCTTCCAAGCCACTATAAATAAATGCACTTATGAGGAAACTCATAAGTGATGGGTGTCATTGCGTCATATTAATGTCTCTCCTCAAGTACCCATAGTGGTGCATGAAACCCGCAAGAGCTGGGAGGTCTCTTTTTATAGAGTGAAACACAACATGTATGGGCACCCGAATGGATGCACCTACTAGAAACATTTGTTATTAGAAGCCTACCTTTTCAACTTGTTGATGTAGGAGTTGTGATACGTGCATTTTAAAGATACCTCTCATATACTCCTTAATTTGAGATAGAAAATTTCTAAAAAGCTCAAGATTTTTAGAAATTTGAAACTTAATATGCCCGAGAAGTGTGTGTCATGTAAGGGGAAGCCAATGCTATCAAGTTTCTATCTATCATGTTAAGTGAAGTATTCTATTGCAAGAGGATTTGATAAGTATAGTCCTAGCCAAACCATTTGTTTAGGTTGTGCATGTCTTTTCTTTTTGTTTTTCAAATAAACATTGTGTCTATTGTGCCTGTTATGTTTTTGTTACCAAAACAGAGAAAATCATCCTTGAAATAGAAATTTCAACATAAAAACTTAAGAAACAGAACAATATAGTGCATTTGAAACTCAAATTAACGCATTTGAAACATAGACTAGCACATTTGAAACATAAACTAGTGCATTTGTAACTCAGAATAGCGCATTTGACCAATAGAGTAGTGAATTTGTCCAAAATAGTAGCACATGTATTCACCAGTACAACACATATATTCAATAGCGTAGTGCATTTGCAGAACAGATTAGCACATTTGTTTAACATTGTAGTGCATCCACTTCACACTATAGTGCTTTTGCCTAACACATTAGCACATTTGATAAATACAGTAGCGAATTTGCCCAAACATTTAGCGCATTTACACTAGTGCATACGTGACAGAGGGCATCTCCTGGAGTCTTTTGGAAAAACAAAAAATAGATTTGGATACCCCTTTTCCTGTTTATTACATTTCAGAGAACACATAGTCAGTCCATTGTCAAAACCAGAGAGATTTTTCAATATCACATACTTTCATACACATTCCATACATAGTTTCAATTTTAGACAAAAAATTAGGATTCCTTTAGTGCTTTTAAGATCCACATTACAACCTGGTTGGTTCTTTTATCAATATTTAATCATCCTTCAAACTTTGGTACTAAACTAGTATCAAATCTTGGCAAGGATAGTCAACATCATACAAATTTATCATCTCCAATTTGACTTACCTTGTATCACTAATTCTCAATAGTCCAAGATTTAATATTTCAAACATAAGATCAAAATTGCACTTTAGATACCTTGGTTAAGTCTCATTTTTCTAAATCAAAATATCAAACTTTCATACAAACATTCATCCAACTTTCATACAAACTTCATACTCTCAAATCACCTCATTGACACTTAAACAGTCTTGTATGGTGGAAACAAGAAGACAAAGAGAAATCAAAGAAACAATGGATTTCTTTACAAAAGGGAAAGGAAAAGGTCCTGAATATGATTTACTAGATTTATTTGGAGGTACTTCAAATCCATTGTATGAAAATGATAGAAACTATGAGACCTCTACTGATATAGATGAAGCACATGTTCTTGAGGCAGCACAAGATCCAAAATTTCATGAACTTATGGAAAAAGTGATGGAAAAAGATAGAGAGAAATATTTCCTTCAATTTGCACACCAAGGTGTCAAACTTCCATCAAGCTTTGATCTTTCCAAATTGAAAGCAACAACTGAAAATGAAACTGTAGACACCTAAAAGTTACACAATGAATTAAGTGAATTTTATTAATTTTTTTATCCCTAATTCTTCCAATTAATTAAATTAAGATTTAATTAATATCCACATTCTTCTAATTATCCTATTAATCAAATTAAAGATTTGATTAAACCCCTTTCTTCTAAAAGCCTAATCCATTAATTAAACTAAGGTTTGATTAAGTACCCTTAGCCATTTAATTGAATAAATCTTATTAATTTAGTTAAAATCCCCTTTTCCCCTTTTTTTGATTAAATTCACATTTAATTAAAATCCCCTTTGCATTTAAATAATCAAAATTTATTTAAAAATCCCCCCACTTGCAAAATCCTACAAATGCAAGTTGCATCCCTTTTTTGGCTAAATTAAATCATTCTAATTTACCAAAATTACCTATTTTCCCTCACCCACTTGCAAAAACCTACATTCCCGTAATCATTCTTCTAGAAGCCTTTTAATCCTATCCTAATCATGTCCTATTCTCCTGACCATGTCCCATCCCTAAAATTGGGGGAGTCACTTCTCCAAAATTGGGGAAAGTCTTCAAAATGTGTTGAAGACTCTACCTTATTCAACAAGATAACTTGTTGAGTTCCCCAAATTTGTAAGAGCCTTACAAATTAGCCCCAAAAGTCTTCTAAGGCATTTAATGCCTCTTACAAATCCACACCCCTTAGCCATGATGGTTGTCCCTTTAACCATTTTTCCATGTTGCACAAGAGTTTACCTCTTGGGTAATAACATGCCTCCCTGGTTAATGACATTATCCATGATGCCACTCCTTGAGGTTATCCCTGATTGCTTGATTGGCATCTAATGCTTGTTTAGCATCCCCTCAAGCCCTCTCAAGGTGACATTTGTCAACTTGGGATTGGATTGAATCCCCCTCATGGATTGATAATTTTCAATCCTAGCCCTTGTTGACCATCAATTTCTCTATTTTCCCTATAAATAGAGCCCATTTCTTCAATCAATGTTCCATCTTCATTTGCATCCAATCTATAGCTAAATTTTTTTGTGCAGGTTACTAAGGAGCTCCATAGTCTTCTCTTAGCATTTTTAGATCATCTTAGTTGCATTATAGCATAGATTTCATCATGTTTTAGTATATCATGCTAGTTTCTTTTCCATGCTAGATCAATCTCATCTTCATAACATTCTCATGCTAGCTTAATCTCATACTAATCTTCTCATTTTGGTAACATATCTAGTTTCATATCTATTTAGCATATCACTAAGATCTTAGTTGCATTCCATTTAGATCTTAGAATCATACATATCTCTCGTTCTTTAGGTAGTCATCCTAGAGATCAAGTGCTCTTCCAAGCTGAGAGCCACCTTGATTTGAAGGATCCTTGGAGATAGAGAACAATGAATTACTTTTAGATTTTTTGTATGATTAATATATTTTGCTCATTTGAATCCTCTAACATAATGTTTCATTGGTGTGTTTGTGTCTCTTTTGCAGGTACCACAATCTGAGCATACATTAATTGGCGCCCATCATGGGGCTCACGTCCCTGAATTTAATATTTTTGCAAGCTTTTATGTTGAGATTGCAGGTTCTGCTTCATCATGAAAGTTTGTACGAGATTTTCTTAGTTATAGTGCGATTCTATTTATTTTGTTTATTCTGATTGCTCGTATAAAAAACAGAGGTTTTTTAAGGAGTTTTCTGATATGAATTTGTTGATGGCTTAGATGGATGGATGTAAAGATAGGATATGAACCAAGGCTTGAAATTAGGCTTGTGGCAGGCCAATATATATGGAATATAAAATTTATCTTATACTTTATGTTATATTCCATATATATTGTGGGATGTTTGAGAGGGGTTTCGGACCTCCAAGAGTTATAATGCAAAATCTAGTTTTTGGAGGATCTTCCCAATTCCAGACTTAGTCAAATTTCAGGATCAGGAGTGAAAAAAAAATTGTAACTGAGATTTGAAATTAGGCTTGTGCAAGCCCACCAAGAGATTTGATACGTCACTAACTTTTTCTTCTTGCAGGTTTTAACAATTTGATGCAGGTTTGAAGGAGTTAAATTAGGATTTGATTTTAGTTTTTCTAACTTTTTTCTAAAGTTGGTTAAAATTGAACTCATTTTATTTTCAAGGTAAAAAGATCCTCCCAATATTCAATTGGTGCTCTAAAAAGAAGCACATCTTGTCATTTGGGAAATTAAAAAGAACCACACTTGGAAGGATAAAATTTACAACAAACTTCAAACATTTCTTTTACAAGTTAAAGTTCACATTTCAATTTGGGTTCTAAAAAGAACAAGACAAACTTTCTACTTTCTTGCAAAGGTTAAAATTCACAATCAACATTTAATTGCAATATTAAAAAGAACAATCCACATTTTCTTTTTAGGTAAAAGGAACAAGCTACAATTTCCAATTTTGCAAATCGATTTACTTTCAAGCAACGTTCTTTCATTTCATTGACCAGGATTTCCATTCCTAGTCTAGAGAATCATTGCTATGAAGGATTAAAAAGAACACCATGTTTGGTTGGAGCAACATCTCCAATTAGAGGTTATCAAACAATTGACTTGAAGGATAAAATGAACTTTTGAGTGCTTTGTCTTAAGTGGTAGGTATATGCTCTCTCCTTAATTGGGTGATCAAAAAGCCAAACCCACTCTTTTTATGCTTTCGTTACCTTCAAGCATTTTACAACCTTTAGAGGGCTTGTCTTCTTTAACACCTTGAGGGGGCTAGTGAGAAGAGAACAACCCACGTGAGTAGGGCTAAAGAAAAACTCTTAAATCAAAACAACCCATCTTAAATTTATTGGGTCGTGAAAACAACACAGGGAATCAAAATAATAACAATACATATAAGCGAAAGACTTCTTAGACTCCTTGTAGGAAATTCACCCCATTAGGTGAATCACTTGAAACTACTTTGAGGAAACTTATCTCAAATAATCTTATCACGTTACTTGATGCAAGATATTATGAACCAAAGGTTAAACCCGTAAGGTGGAATGATAAAAGATTATTGTGAATTTCATAGGAGTAAAGGGCACAAAATAAATGATTGTCAGAGGTTGAAAAACACTATACAAGATTTGATTGAAAAATGAGACATATCAGTTGATGGGCATAAATCCAATGAAGAGCATGTGGCATTTAAAGATCTCCTTCTGAATTATGAGAAGGGAACTCCCTCAAAATCAGGTGAAGAGAAGGTCAATTATACACATGAATCCTATGACTATGTCATCAATCATATTTCCGAAAGTGATGCATATGTAAATGTGATTACCATAAACAACAAACCTGATTGCAATGTGACAACACGTCGAGGAAAAGCCACCCTTCAAAGAGTACCGCCTAAGCCATCTTTCATAACTAATCAATATAATGTCCTAGAGCAGTTTAAGAAAACACCCGCTCATATATCAATCCTAGAGCTTCTATGTTTGTCACCAACTCATAAAGAAATTTAGGAGAAATCTTTACAACAAACCAATGTATCCCCATACCTTGATGTCACATAGTTTCAGACCATGGGTAGGACAACTTACCACTCATTTCATATCTTTCTCCGAACATGATGACCTGTCTATAAATCAACCTCATAATGTGCCTCTTCATATAGAAGTACTTGTACATAAGCATAGAATAAAAAGTGTCCTAATAGATGGAGGGGCTAGTTTAAATATACGCTCTTTCAAATTAGTCCTTTCACTGGGGTTTTCCGAGAACGTTGTGGATTAAAAAAAAACGATCACTATTAAGGCATATGATGAGGAAGAAAGAGCATCCAAAGGATCGATTGTCTTTTCCTATTAGAGTTGGACCAGTGGAAGAAGACATGGTTTGCCAGGTGCTTGACCTTGATCTAGCTTATAACATACTTCTTGGATGACCTTGGATACATGCAATGCAAGGAGTCCCATCTACGTATCATCAATGTTTTAAGTTTCCATATAATCAAGAGATAACCATACAAGGAGATCCCAATCCTTTTCAATATTGCAATACCATCAAGCCAAAAACTGATGTGATTGTCTGATGCAAGAGCATCCCCGGTTCTTGGCAATCTTGCATAAACAAAAAACATTTCTATTTCAATTTGTTTTCTATTTAGCCTGGTTTTGTAGTTTCAGCATTTTATTCTGTGTTTTGTCATTTTTGCTCATCGGATCTTGCATAGATGGATTTTTGTTTGTGGACATGATCATCTACCTTATCCTAGGTCTGTAGGTTGTTTGGATATTTTTCCAACAAGTTATCACTTCCGGAATGGGGGACAATTTTTTGGCCTGTGCACTAGAGCCGTCTGGACCTATTTGTTGATGGAGAATCTTGCAGATCATTTTTGTAGCTTGTGGAGCCTAATTTTGTATCCTTCAATGTTCCTTGGTTTATGGACGACCTTTACCTTGGGTTTGCACATCATTCTATGTTGTTTCTGAAGGATTTCTTTTGGTGGAGGCCAACTTAGCTATTGTTCATGTTTTATTTTCTTCATCGGCATTTGATTTCATCTTAGGCTGACGCAGATCATCCTAGAGCTTTAAATATCATATAAATCAATGTAATTTAGCATATAGTAACAAGTTCTCAACATAAAGAATATTTATCATAAGGTTAGGAGATACGGAGTTGGCTCGCATTCTTGAGCTCGGATATTATATTTGAGAATGTTTGTAATCGGGCCTATGAGCCGAATCTGAAAGCCCACATGTTTCCAATCGATTTGTATTTATATTCCATGACATAATATATCTAATCTTGCATTTCCTCCATCATGTTGTGTTGCTTCCGTTGTGTTTTACTCTTGTTGCACGGTCCAAATTGTTCTCCTTGAGGAATCTCCCACCGTGAATGCTTCATGTGGTATTAGAGTGAGATTTCATTCCAAAGATTGTGAAGCCCTGTAGGAATTTTATTGTGGGGTGGAATAATTTAGGATCTGACCCACAGTTGCAGAGGACTTGTGTGAAGATGGCCCAAATAAATGCTAGAGGTGTTGGAGTGTTTGGAAATGCAGACCGTACTGTGATGGAAATGTTGAGAGCAATTTTAACCTGATTGGAAGTTGTTGAAATGGCCCAGAGAAGATGTCGACATGTTGAAGACATGAGTGATGATGAAGAGGAAGTAGAAGCGGGAGATGAAGGAGCAAATTGACCGACAATCGATCTGGAAGAAGAGAGGTTCTTAAGGGTTTTGACTAGAGTGAACAACAAACCACATTTCAACCCACCAGATTATGATGGCGAGTTAGATTTAGATGAATTGCTCGATTGGATTATGAAGATGGAAAAGTATTTTTATTTTGAGAACACCGTGGAAGATAGGAAGGTGAAATATGATTGTACCAAGTTGAAAGGACATGTGTCTCTTTGGTGGGAACATTTGCAGGTAGATAGGCAAAGAAGAGGTAAAGAAAAGATTCAATCTTGGGAGCGGATGGTTAGAAAGTTGAAATCAAAGTTCATGCCTATCGATTATCAAGTAAATTTGTTCTAAAAGTTGTAGAACTTGAAGAAGAAGGAATCTAGTGTGAAGGAGTACACTGAAGCATTCTACCAGTTGAATATTAGATCTAGACACACTGATGATGAGATTGAACAAGTTGCTAGATATTTGAATGGGTTGTGGATGTCTATACAAGATGAAATTAGTTTAATCAAGTTGCAGAGTGTTGAGGAAGCTTATCAATTTGCTCTGAAGGAAAAAGAGAAGTTGAATAAGAGACATGAGTAGAAACAAAGAGGTAGAGGAGGAAGATTTCAGGGAGGAAGACCCTATATCGGAGGAAGATAACCCTCTGCAGATTAGAATAAAGACAAGGAAGTTACCAGAGATAGTAGTTTGTCCCAGAGGGATGACATAATTTTTTACCAGAGAAAAAAGAATGATGGTTACCAGAATGAGGGTTATGGAAAAGAAGATAAAAGATAGGGAAAGAGAGTGTTTAAAGGAACCTTCTTTAAATGCGGAGGAGGAAGACATCATACTTTTGAATGTAAGAAGATAGAGAGCCATGAAAGAGCATCATTGGCGAAAGAAGAACCTATTGGATCAGCTAACAGACTGGAGGATAGAGAGTTGTTGATGATGATAAGAGAACTATATCATACCAGTGGATAGCAAGAACCCTTACAAAGGAAGAATTTGTTCAAGACTAGATGCAAAGTAGTTGGTAAGTGTTGTAAAGTTGTAATTAACAGTGGTAGTACATATAACCTTATTTTGGAGGATATGGTGAATAAGTTGAATTTGGAGAGGTTGAAGCACCCTAAGCCTTATCATATAGCATGGATTTAGGATGATCATAAGGTATTGGTAATTGAACAATGTTTGGTAAAATTGAAGATTGGATCTTATCATGATGAAGTTTTGTGTGATATTATGCCTATGGATGTATGTCATATCTTCTTGGGTAGAGCTTGGTAGTATGATAGACAATAAATGCATGATGTAAGGAAGAATATATACACCATTATTGCAAATGGAATGAAGTAGACCTTGTTTCCTTTGGAGGACCCTTTGAAGAGTGATGTTTGTACTAATGCTAGAATTTGTTTGGTAGATGGGAGGAAATTCCTAGATGGGATGAGACGTGAGAATATGTGTTTTTCTTTAGTTCCTAAGAAGACTGAACTTGCAAAGCATGAAGAAGAAGAATTGGAGATAAAAGAGTTACTGAAAAAGTATGGAGACATCATTTCAGATAATGTACCTGATGGATTACCACCTGTGAAAAGTATCAATCGTTGCATGGACCTGATTCTTGAAGCTAGTTTTCCTAACAAAGAAACACACCAGATGACACCAAAAGAGAATGAGGAGTTGAATAGACAAGTGCAGGAGTTATTGAAGAAAGGGTTGATAAGAGAAAATTTAAGTCATTGTGCAATTCCACTAGTATTAGCACCTAAGAAGAATAGAGAATGGAGGATTTGTACTGACTCCAGAGAAATAAACAAGATCATAGTGAAGTACAGGTTTCCTTTTCCTAGGATGGATGACATAATTTATTGTTTGAGTGGAGCCAAATATTACACAAAGATAGACTTGAAAAGTGGATACAATCAGATCAAAATCAGAGAAGGAGATGAGTGGAAGACAACATTCAAGACAAATGAAGGATTTTATGAATGGTTGGTGATGTCTTTTGGACTAACTATGCATCAAGTACTTTCTTGAGGTTGATGAACGAGGTATTGAAGAAATTTAAGTTTGTGATTGTGTACTTAGATGACATCTTGATTTTCAGTAAGACAAAGGAAGAACATATTTTGCATTTGAGACAAGTTTTGCAGAGGTTGAGAGAGGAGAAGTTGTTGATAAACATCAAGAAGTGAAATTTCATGAAGGAAGAGTTAGTCTATTTGGGATTTGTGATATCTACGGATGGATTGAAAATGGATCCTAAGAAGGTAAGAGAAATTTTTGATTGGCCTACACCGGAAAGCATTGGGGAGGTAAGATCATTTCATGGATTGGCTAGTTTCTATCAAAAGATCAATATAAATTTCAATTCAGTTTGTAGCCCTATGACAAAAACAATGAGAGGAGATAGGAAAGATTTCAAGTGGGCATCTAGAGGAAATAAGAGTTTTGAGTTGTTGAAGCAAAAAGTGATAGAGTAGCCTGTGCTAGCTTTATCAGATTTTAGAAAAGTATTTCAAATGGATTATGATGCAAGTGGGAATGGGATTGGAGCGGTATCAAGTCAAGAATGAAGACGAGTAGCTTATTTTGGTGAGAAATTGAATGATGCAAGGAGAAGATATTCTATGTATGACCAAGAGTTTTATGCCATAATTCAAGCATTGAAGAAGTGTAGACATTATTTCCTGACTAAGGAGTTTTTGTTGTATATTGATCATCAAGCTTTGTAGTATCTGAATAGTCAAGGTAATTTGGATCAAAGACACATGAGATGGGTGGAATTATTGCAAATTTATAATTTTGTTTTGAATCATAGAAGTGGTAAGTCAAATAGAGTTGCTGATGCCTTGAGTAGAAGGAGGAATTCACTAACAGAGATGAGAGTGGAAGTATTGGGTTTTGAGGAATTGAAGAACTTGTATGAGAATTATCTTAATTTTGCAAAACCTTGGAGAGCTTGCATAGAACCTATTGCAGTGGATAGGAGTAAGTGTCTATAATATTTCATTCAAGATGGGATGTTGTTTAGAGGTAATTATTTGTGTATACCCTAGAGCTCTATGAGGGAAAATTTGATAAAGGAGAAGAATAGTGGAGGATAAGAAGAACACTTTGGTGTTAATAAGATAGTAACCTTGGTTAGTGAGAATTACTTTTGGCCTAAGATTCATAGGGATGTTAGGAAATTTGTTGAAAGTTGTAGAATTTATCAACTTGCAAAAGGTAGCAGTTAGAATGTTGGATTGTATTACTGGCAACAATGCAACAAACTAAGAGGGGGGGGGTGAATTGGTTTTTTATCAACTTCTACACAACTTAACCTTAAATTAAAATGTGATAATAATCATTCAAAGCATAAATCGACACCGCATCAATATCACACATAACACCAAGATTTTTGACATGGAAATCTCGGTTAAGGGAAAAACCACGATGGGAACCTACCCACAATGTGATAATACCCTGTTAAGAGTAAGTGTAAATATTACAATGGGGAATACACATGCATTCAGGCACACTGCCTAAAGCTCACTACTCAAATCACAAAACAAGAAGGGCTACAACCCTTGGGAAGGCTCACTGCCTTATAGAAACATTTGGATTACATTCGAAGGATCATGAACTAATGGCATAGTATCTTCTCATGCCTATTATAGTTCTGGTTAAGCACATATAATCAAACTCTTCTCTTTCACACTTCTTTCGCACATCTTCGCACTTCTCCTCTATTGCTGAATGATTAATACATCATTCACAGACAACATACATCTCTCATATGAATATTACATATATTTTTATATAAATCCTAAACCTATATTTTAAGGTTGGCTAAACCATCAACACAAATTATAAAACAATAATCTCACATGCTACAATAATACATGCAGACCAAAACAATGTCAGCTAGGCAACACGCTACAACCATCATGAATGTCACATAACTCGAAGAACACCACCAGATCAAGAAAATGATCAACAACTTGCATAAAAATCAATGCGGACCATCAACATGGATAGAACATGATCTAGAAACATCCACAATAAATGTGAATCACCACAACAACAATCACAACATCATAACTTACTAGAATCTCTATCATCATTATATCGAACCTCAGGAACACCAACTAAACTAACTATCAAACTGAAAGATTCACTTGTGAACCTCCAAATCATGAACCGTTTGAATTGAGGACACATATGAATGTACCAAACACTCTTCCAAATCCGCAAACCAAGATATTGCAATTCCTGAGCAATGCGGAGCACAATCCAGAATACTGAATAACACAAACAGTTGAATAACCATCCTCAATACCAGATCTCACAACTCAATCAAAACATCATGCAAACCTATCAAACTTCTACTGAATCAACTAGAGATAAGTATCTTTAAACTTATTAAACCACAACATCTCATCTACAACATACTAACCAAACCAACTCATCCAATTTGACTGAAAGATTGGAGTACATAAAAGAATATGTTGACATCAATGACAACACATCATTCTAGCAAAGTTCTCAGCTATATCCACCATGTATAAGCCTTTGACAGTTCCAGAGAGACCTTGGGAGGACATAAGTATGGATTTCATACTTGGATTGCCTAAGACACAAAGAGGGAATGATTCTATATTCGTGGTGGTGGATAGATTCTCAAAGATGGCACATTTCATACCTGTAAGAAGACAACATATGCAATGCATATAGCTGACTTATTTTTCAAGGAAGTGGTGAGACTACATGGATTACCTAAGAGAATGGTTTTTGACTGAGATACTAAGTTTGCTGGATATTTTTGGAGAACACTTTGGAAGAAGATGAAGACAAATTTGAAATCTAGTTCTACTTTTCACCCATAGACTGATGGACATACAAAAGTAGTAAATAGGAATTTGGGAAATTCGTTGAGATGCTTAGTTGGAGAGAAAACCGGATGTTGGGGTTTGATTCTTGCATAAGAAAAATTTGTCTACAACAATTCAATGAGCATGAGTACTAGAAGAACACCTTTTGAGATTGTTACCAGAATACACTCTAGAGGCATATCAATAATGAAGATAAAGGGAGTGCAGGAGAAAAAGTATTTGCAAAGCATATGAAGATAATACATAGTCAGGTTAAACAACATTTGGAAGACATGAACAAAAAGTATAAGGAGAAGGCAGATGAAAAGAGGCAACATAAAGAATTCAAAGTTGAAGATGAAGTAATATTGTATCTGAGAAAATAAATATTTCCAGTTGGTACTTATAATAAGTTGAAGATGAGGAAGTTTGGACCTTGTAATATCTTGAGGAAATTTAGTTCAAAAAATGCATATGAAGTGGAGTTATCGAGTACCTTGGGTATTTCACCTATTTTCAATATTGCAGATATATATTAGTATCATGAGGCAGAATTCAGTGTAGATAGTGCATCGGATTTGGAGAAGCAGATGCCCCAGAAGATACTAAACCAGATTGAAGAGATTTTGGATAGAAGAATTGGGCGCAGTGCCCGAGGCAAGAAATATAGAGAGTATCTTGTGAAGTGGAAGGAAAAACCAGTTGAATACCTCGGATGTCTCATGCAGGAGTAACCCTGGTTCTTGCCAATCTTGCATCAACCAAAAATATTAGTTTGTTTTCTATTCAGCCTGGTTTTGCAACATTTCATTATGTATTTTGTCATTTTTGCTCACTGGATCTTGCAGAGCTGGATTTTGTTCATGGACATGACCATCTACCTTATCCTAGGTCTATAGGTAATTTGGATCTTTTTATGGAAAGTTATCACTTCCAAAATGTAGGACAGTTTTCTGGCCTATGCACCAGAGCTGTCTGGACCTATTTGCTAATGGAGAATCTTGTGGATCATTTCCATAGCTTGCAAAGCCTAATTTCATTTCCTTTGATGTTCTTTGGTATGTTGCTGATCTTTACCTTGGGTCCGCACATCATTCTATGTTGTCTTCAGAGGATTTATTTTAGTGGAGGCTGACTTAGTTGTTCTTCATGATTCATCTTCTTCATTGGCATTTGATTTCATCTTGGGCTGACATAAGTAATCTTAGAGCTTTGAATATCATATAAATCAATGTAATTTATCATATGGTAACAAGTTCTTATCATATAGAAGATTTTTCATAAGGTTAGGAGATTCGGAGTTGGCTCACATTCTTGCTTGAGCTCAGATACTGTATTTGAGAATGTTTGTAATCAGGCCTGTGAGCTGAATCTAAAAGCTTGAATGTTGTCAGCCGATTTGTATTTACATTCCATGATATAATATAAGTATGATCCTACATTACCTCTGTCACGTCGTGTTTCTTCCTTTGTGTTTTACTCTTGTTGCACGATCCGAATTGTTCTCCTTGAGGACTCTCCCATCGTGACTGCTTCATTGTCTCAAATAATAGTGCAATTTCACCTCCTATCTCACAAAGTGAACCAAATTTAGTACCATCAACAATTAAAGTAGCTGAACCAAATATTAAACTTAAAGACCAATGTATGGGAGAATATTCTATTGAGAAAACCTTTTGTATTTCACAGCTACCCCCTTCACCAAAATCCTATGGCAGCCCATCCTTGGAAAAATAACAATCTTTGTATTCTAAGAGGAAATCTAGAGATACTTTTATTAGATGGGGGAGTTTATCAGATGGAACCGATGAAAGGATATTAAAGAGTGGCTATATAAAGAGGAAGAAGACAAAGCAAACACATCCAAATCAAAGATACAATTACCTCTTGAGTAATATGGTAAAGGTTTCACTATAATATAAAATATGGGATATGGTCCCATTAGATTAAGGATGGAAGGAATAGTTGCGCCAATACAACATACCTCCCTAGCTCCTAAAGAAACAAAAGGATTGGGATACAAAGAAGATGTTGAGGAAGCTACCCACAACTTGTACAAGAAAAGTCAAGAATTACAAGAGGACAGTGAGACAAATTCCCATGAATAGGAAGGCCTTTCAAAGGTATCTTCCAAAGATAAGAAAATAGATGTGATTCATTCTTATAATAGGCTGGATGATGAGGGACCTAGTTCAAGGTCTAGACCATTAGATCAAGATCCACATAATGTTGAACGTGACTCTCATGAGGAGGGTTGGATATCGGAAGTAACAGACAACCTTGAGGTGGTTATCAATCTTGACCTCAAAGATATAATTATTGATCTTGAAAACTTTTATGACCTAACCATCATGTCCTTTGATACCAATCAACTCAATGAACTCCGCTTGTACATCCCGAACTTATCGACTGGGAGCAAGAAACACCACCTAAACTTGAAACCTTTCATAATGACCATGTCATAATAGATTATTTGTTCATCCCATGGGTTTTTCATATGTAGGAGTTAATGACATATTCTTAACTGATAAGATCAATAATGTGTCTAATTCTAGAGAAAATGGCAAGCCTTCTAGTCATAAAAATGTGAAAATGAATAATAGATCTAATGGTGAAAATTGTAATACAACAGTAATAGATCTGGAAAAAGTAAAAACAAAAGATGTATCTGATGGTGAAAGCCTCCTTGACACGCCAAAGGATGGGAGGCTTGACATTATTACCCAATTGGAATATCAGGAAAGGTCTTCAGTCATTATTGAGCCAACAATACCTATTAATATCGAAACAGAAGATAGTCCTAAGATCCTTCATCTAGCAGCATCTTTACAACAAAGGAAAAAGAAAACTTCGTTAAATTTTTTAAAGAAAAACAAATCAAATTTTCTTGGGAATGTACGAATATGCTTGAGTTAGACCTAAATCTCATCATGCACCATTTGTCAATAGCTCCAGGAGTCAAGCCTATGAAACAAAAGTTGAGAAAAATGCATCCACATATAGCCATGTTGGTGAAAGCATAATTGAAGAAGTTGTTGGATGCAGGGTTTTTTAGGTCTATTGATTATGCGAAGTGGATATCAAATATTGTACCTATATCAAAACAAGATAAGAGCATCAGAGTGTGTACAAATTTTAGAGATTTAAACAAAGCATGCCCAAAGGATGATTTTCCTTTATTGAATATAGACATTATTGTGGATCTGATCGCAAGACATGCTATGTTATCATTGATGGATGACTTTTCTGATTATAATCAGATAATGATAGCCCTGGAAGACCAAGACAAAACAACTTTCACCTATCCCTGGGGAACATACTATTGGAACATCATGCCATTTGGACTAAAACATGCAAGTGCAACATGTCAGAGAGAAATGACCACAATCTTCCACGACATGATGCATACCTTTTATGGAAGATTATGTTGATATTATCTTGGGAAATTATACACTAGAGAAGAGCATCTCACTATCCTAGGTAAGATCTTTAATCGCATGGAAAAATCTAGTGTGTGTCTCAATCCAAAGAAGTGTCTTCAGAGTAACATCTAGCAAACTTCTAGGATACCTTGTGTCAGCAAATAGAATAGAGGTAGACTCAGAGAAAGTAAGAGCAATCATGGAGATGCTGCTTGCCAATAATATTAGTCAGTTGTGCTCACTTCAAGGAAAAATGTAATCTATTTGTAGATTTATCTCACAATTAGCTGATAGGTGTCATCCTCTTTCACACTTATTGCACAAAAATGTACCTTTCAAGTGGGATGACAAGTGTGAATTAGTTTTCCAAATGATAAAAGAGTATTTAATAAATCCTCTAATTCTCATGCCACCTATTGAAGGAAAGCCCCTTTTTCTTTATATATTAGTTACACAAGCATCTCTTGGTGGTCTCTTAGCCCAAGAAGACTTTGAAGGGAAAGAAAGGGAAATTTATTATATCAACAAGACGCTTGTAGGATGTGAATTAAACTATACCCCATTTGAGCGAGCATGTTTGGATGTAGTTTTTGCATCTCAAAAATTATGCCACTAAATTTTAACTCATCCAATAAAACTCATAGCCAAGATAGATCCCTTAAAGTATTTTCTCAACAAGACATATTTGACAGGAAGATTGGCAAAGCAGGTTCTAATTCTCAGTGAGTTTGACATACAATATGTAGATAAAAAATCTATCAAAGGTCAGGTAATTGCAGATCAGTTGGTAGGGGCACCTTTAGTAGATAATCAACCATTGCATTCAAAATTTCTAGATGCATCAATCCTTTCAATCACAGAGAACACATGGAAACTCTATTTTGATGAATCATATACTCAGCATGGACCAAAAGTTGGAATTTTGTTTGTTGAGCCACAAGGAGACACCATACCAAAATCATATAGATTGTTATTTCCTTGTACAAATAATATGGTTGAGTATGAAGCACTTTTTTTTAGGATAACTAGTGAACAACTGAGAGGGGGGTGGGGTGAATTAGTTGTCAATAGATTATGAAACTCTAAGCACACAAAAACTTTTACCAAAATGCATAAACCAAATACCGGAATAGTAGATATAACAATTAAGCACAAACATAAATCATAGAATAATTATCAACCATCCACAACATAGAACACCATGATTTGTACATGGAAAACTCGGTAAAGGGAAAAACCATGGTGGGAAGCCTACCCACATTTAGATAATACTTCTACAATAAGTATGTGATTACAATAAGAAGGTCCTGTACATGTAGGAAGGCCAATGGCCTAGAGCGCATTGCTCATCACAAAAGGAGCCTCATTGACTACAAAAAAATCCATACTACAATCCAGATGGATGAATGAACTGCAGGAATAACATCTCCTATCCCTAAGTAGAGTTCTGGTTAAGCTCAATACCAGAGGTCTTAAACCTCTTACACAAGCCCTACGCAAACTCAATTCTATCACCTATGATCGACCAAAACCTTTGCATATGATTACAACTTTATTCGCATACAGATAATCCCATAACCCACATACCACTATCTATAAAGAGATCTTACATCATATATATATCAACCTGGGACCTAAAAAATTAGGTTGACCACCTAAAAGATAATACAATAAATGTGTTACATAATCCCGCACACCAATGATAAAACAAGTCGGCCTAAGACCGAAATAACATAAACCAAACAATAAATCCAACTAGTAATGCATTGGGAGCATCAACCAACACATTACATAAACCGGTCCATAACCTAGTAGAATAATACCGGACCTAAAATAGGTTGCCATAAGCCAAATTAAACACCAGCAATCAACTAGAACACGAACATGATAACCATCAACATCCCGATAACCTTCTAGAAGCTTCACCAACACCACTTATCAGATTCATCAAAAGATCTTCAACAAATCTTTGTCAGTAAAACCCTTACCGGTAACCAAAAGGATTACTAGAACAAATGATAGCATCCAGATCATCAAATCTCGAACCAGCTGAATGTGATATGCATCAGGAACATGTGAATAACCAATCCAAACCAATTCCACAAGCCGAAACATACGGAGGAATATCTCCAGATCAACATCATAAACCAACCACTCTACCGGAACCCAATAAACAACAAAATAGCTAGTGTAATCAATTCCTCCAAATTACCAACAATCTCCCCCTTTGGCATTGATGACAACACTAGATGTGAAAAACATCCAAGTGCCAAGAAATGCCAAACAATTCTCCCCCAAAGGAATACATCCAACAATCTTCCCAAAATGATATGACAATGAAGTTCTGAACCAACATACCAAACTCCCCCTATGAAGGATATCCCTGTTAAGCTCTATTTTCACATAAATATCTCCCCCCCCTTTGACATCAATGCCAGAAATCTGACATAAACATCAAAGAAAAATCATAAATCCTTTGATCCACACAACTGACTACTCCTCCTAAGTAGTAGCACCAAAACATCAATCCAGAATGAATGATAGTTTTGATAATGCATGCCAGACTGATGCAAGTCAACATCATTCAAGTCTCTATCAGAGGGGCATAAACTCTCAATCTGTCTCTGAAGTACTGACATAAACCAGTCTGACTTCATTTGCTTCCACCTTCTCCTTCAGAAAATTATACTTGATAGAAATGTGCTTTGTCTTATAATGAAATACCAAATTCTTTGATATGTCAATAGCAGCAGAGTTATCACAGTGAATAACTACCGGTTCATTAAAATCTACTCTTATATCCTTCAACATTTGCCTCATCAATAGAACTTGTGTACAGTTAGTAGTAGCAACAACATACTCAACTTCAACAATAGATAAAGAAATACATGACTGTTTCTTGTTGATCCATGAAACAAGTTTCTTTCCAAGAAAGAAAGCTCCACCAGATCTTCTCTTCTAGTCATCAACATCTCCAGCCCAATCTGCATCTGTATATGCACATAGTGTAAAGTCATCATTTTTAGGATACCACAAACCATACTCATTTGTTCCTTCTAAATACCTGAAAATCCTTTTCACCACACTCTCATGACTCTCTCTAGGATCACTCTGATATCTTGATACAATACAAATTGCATTCATTGTATCTGGTCTAGTCTGAGTCAGATATAAAAAACCTTCAATCATAGATTTATACCTTGTACGATTTATCAGAGTTGATGCATCATTCTTTGTCAATTTATCACTTGTAACCATAGGAGTACCAACTAGTTTAGAATTTTGATCCATACCAAATTTCTTCAACAACTCTCTAGCATACTTAGTTTGATAGATGAAAATACCTTTATCAGTCTGAGTAATCTGCAAACCTAAGAAAAATTTAATCTCCCCAATCATAGATATCTCAAATTTATTATTCATATTATCAAAGAATTCCATACATAACGTATCCTCACCTCCAAAAATGATATCATCAACAAAGAATTCAACAATGAATATGTCATCATCAATGATCTTATAATGTAAGTTACTACCAACATTACCTTTAGTGAAACCAAGCTTCAAAAGATATTTATCCAATCTAGCATACCAAGCTCTAGGGGCTTGTTTCAATCCATATAAAGCTTTCCTTAACTTGCAAACCATGTGTTTTGTCATCTGAAAGTGAAAATCCATCAAGTTGCTCAATGTAAACTTCCTCTTCAAGGTCTCCATTAAAAAAAGCATACTTAACATCCATTTGGTAAACCTTGTATTTCTTATGGGAAGCATAAGCAAGAAATAATCTCACAACTTCAATCCTAGCTACTGGAGAAAAAGTCTCATCATAATCAATTCCTTCCTTCTGAGAATATCCTTTACATACCAATCTATCCTTATTCCTCACAACTTGTCCATCCTCATTCAGTTTATTCCTAAAGACCCATTTAATTCCAATAACATTCTTATTTTTAGGTCGGGGAACTAGAGTCTAGGTGTTGTTCTTTTCTATCCGGTCTAATTCCTCTTCCATAGCTCTCATCCAACATTCATCTTTACAAGCTTCAATAACTGATGTTGGTTCAACTTGAGAAATTAAGCATACCTTATCAACTGCCAACCTTCTTCTTGTCATTACTCCTTTGTTCTTGTCTCCAACAATCTGATCTTCTGAATGATTTAACTTACATACCTAAAAGTCTTATGACTTTCTGTTTCTTTGTTCTGATCTTCAGTTACTATTGAATTTTCTGATACTGTCGGGGTAACTGGTTCAACATTTTGTTCTGGTATAGGTGCTACTGGTTTAGTTATGATCATCTCCACTTCTGATTCTCTCTCATAAGTTCTAATTTGACCTTTGTATTTCTCATCCACCTTGACATTAGCACTCTCCACAATTCTCTACAATCTTTTGTTATAACATCTATATGCCTTGCTTTCATTATAATAACCAATAAATATCCCTTCATCACATCTAGGATCAAACTTTCCAATGGAATCATCTCTTTTAATATAGCATTTACTACCAAAGATTCTAAAATACTTAATTATAGGTGTATGACCAAACCATAACTCATAAGGTGTCTTATCAGTGTCTCCTTTGATATGAACTATGTTGAATGTATTTATTGTCATGCTCACAGCTTCTCTCCAATAGATATGAGGTAGATTAGCTTCCATCATCATAGTTTTAGCTGCATCCAAGATAATTATGTTCTTTCTTTCCACAACACCATTATGCTGAGGTGTTTGGGGTGCAGACAACTGTCTCCTTATCCCATACTTCTAACAATAACTGTTAAATTCATTGGATGTGAATTCACCACCCTAATCTGGCATTAAGCATTTAATCTTCATCCATGTCTATGTCTCAACTTTATCTTTAAAGATTTTGAACTTTTAAAAAGCTTCATATTTCTCCCTTAGAAAACTAACCCACATCATTCTAGAATAGTCATCAATGATTAGCATAAAATATCTATCACCCTGAATTTTTTTTATTCTAGCAGGACCACACAAATCAATATGGATAAGATCAAGAACATCATTAGATTTGTCTTGTATATGCTTAAAAGAAGTTCTGACCTGCTTTCCCATTTGACATTCCTTACATACCGGATTATAGGGCTTCACAATCTTAGGTATATCTCTAACAACCTTAGTTGAATTGATCTTTACAATGCAATCAAAATTCACATGACACAACTTCTTATGCCATAGCCAACTCTCATCAATTTGTGCAATCGAACATGTCTTCTCACCAGAGTTCAAATGGAAGATGTTACCTTTGGTTGCAATCTCCAACCCAAATTTGTTGATGATTTTGTATTTTCCATCCTTGAATTGTAATCGAAATCCCTTATCCACCAACTATCCTACACTCAAAATATTATGCCTTAAACCCTCAACATAATTGTGATGCTAAAGATGTGTTAAATGAAACAAGCATACACATAGATGAGACAACATAATGAAATTACAAAGCAAATAGAAAGCTAAACAAATGCAAACCAAATACTTCTTTGAGATGTCCCATATCCCTCTATTCTTGAGGACCTTGAAGGTTGAAGAATTATTGGCTCTCAACAGAGCAATGACCTCCAAAGTGGCAACTCAAGAGTTGAGTAGCTACTTCATGATTATGAATTTTGGTATGGAAAGCATGATTATTATGCATGATTAATCCAATATGCTAATTATGATAGATGATTGAAATGAAAATGCCTATAGTAATGATGCTAAAACTATGAATGCTTGCTCCAAAATGAGGGGTATTTATAGGAATTCCAAGGCCAAAGCTGAGGTGGCAGGAATCGACGGTCCAGATTTGATCCGAAGATATCAAGGGTCAAGATTAAGGAAGTTGGAGAAGAGGTTGGAGGAAGGGACACTTGTCATCTCTGTGGTGACAAGTGTCAAGGAGCCTTGCTCATGAGAGGGCAAGTGTTCAAGGGAGGAGACATGTGGCAAAAGTGCCATGTGTCTCAAGGGGAGAATATCCAACCCATAATAGGTTAGGATAAAAGAGGTTAGGACGTGCAAGAGGATAGGGTTAGTTAGACCCTAGGATTAGATAGAATGGGTTAGGTTAGGGAATGGTTAGGTTAGGTGGTTTAAAAGTTAGGAGCCATGTGCTAATTTGAATTTAGAAATTCAAATATTTGAAAAAGATAATTAATCTCAACAAATCATGATTTGATTTGTTTTAACTAATTATGAGATTAGAAGAATGAATTTAAATGGGGGGAGGCTTAATTAATTTAAATTAATTAATCAAAAGGGGATATGAAATGAACTATATAAATAATTCATGTAGATTTATTTACTAGTAGATGAATAAGGGAATTAATCAAATTTTCTTGTGAATTCGATTAATTGGGAAGGAGGATTAATTAAATAACTGCATATTTAATTAATTATCTTCAGACTATTTTTAGGTGTATACATTTTGCCCCTCTTTGAAGCAATGTATGATGACGCGTTGGTTCAAACAAAACTCGATTGTTGATGTTGCTGGTATTGATTTAGATAGGACGCGGATTCAGGTCTTGATTTCAATGCAGATTCAGTTTCAATATGATATTGATTCGATTTGAGATGATAAATCTTGATATAATGCGGATTTGATGCGGTGCCGATTTCGAGATGATAAATCTCGATATGATGCTCCAGACACTGATTGATAGATTTCGATGCGAGGATGCCCCCTTGGGAGATGAATTAGATAATTTTTTAATGTTTTTGAATTTTTTGCGATTTTTTAATTTTTTTGATATTTTTGAAATTTTTACAATTTTTAGATTTTTAAAGATTGTCCGATTTTTTGATATTTTTAGAGTTGATCCGATTCATTTCTCGATAAGAAATTTGAAAACAATGCTCTGCCAGGCTGATTAGCTAATTAAATGATTGAAAATAAGTGGAATAAAAATCCCACCAAAATGCCCCACTTTGAAATTAAAAAGGGGAATTCCTTTTACCACTCTTCATTTGTGCACTTGAGTTGTAAAAATTTGCTCTGGAGGAAGGAATGGCGATCCCATACCACGAGCATAGGTTCGAGTGAGTTCAGCGACACGAGCGTCCTCCGGCCTATGGTCCACCAGTACGTACTTCGAGAAAAACCCAACTTTGTCAATTTTTAGTTGATTTTTTGAAAAAAACTAGCTAGTTTAGAAAAACAGTGGTTTTCTCCATTTTTGCGATGTGGATTTTAATTTTTTTTACGTTTTTGGTGGGGCAAAATGGGTTTTTAGAAAACAATTAAAAAAAAAAAAAATCAATTTTTTTTTTTTGAATTTAAAAAAAAAATTCAAATTTTATCACTTTCCATTTTTTTTTTTTTTTGGGGGGGGGGGGGGGGTACCCTGCTGGCGCCACCTGTTGGCACTGCTGGCACGAGCGCTGCAACCATGATGTTGCCCAATTCATTTTTTTTGTTGTCTTTTTTTTTTGGGAAATTTTTTGATTTTTTGATTTTTTAAAAAGATTTTTGAAATTTTTTCGATTTGTGATCATTTTAAATTGATTTTTTGATTTTTGACAAAATGATTTGATTTTTTCGATTTCTGACAAAATGATTTGATTTTTCGATTTCTTGATTTGATCTTTCGATTTTTTATTATTTGATTTGATTTTTGACGATTTTGCAGTGTTGGATTTTTCAATTATTGAATTTGACGATTTTGATAAAAATTGTGTTGCTCCTCTGACCCCCAAATGTCACGATTTTTGATAAAGATGCTGGAATGCTGTCAATTTCATTTGATTTCGATAGGGTAAGATAGATTTGATTAGCTATCTAATTGATAAAATTAGATACTCCTGATTGATGAAATTTGATGATGAGTTCTGATTATCTCGATTTATGTGCAAGATGAGATAGGATTGATAATGACCTCATGATAGATGAGCGTCATTGATAGGGGCTCAATGAGATTTGATAAAAATCTCAAGTGAGCAAGACAGACTGATAGATAGATAAATTAAGATACTGATATGATGATCTGATTTGATTTGCAGGAGTACTATAGTGTCCTCCAGTCTTGGGAGCGCTTCCCGAAGACATGGATGTTGATACCCCACCATAGCTAGGTGGAGTGAGACCACATTGATAGGTGTGGTTTATCTTCCCTTCTTGACATACCCCGACCTTTGATTAACCGAGGATTATTCACAGCCTTAGCAGGGCGTTAGCATAGTGAGCACAATACATTTCACTTACAAACTGGCGAGATGACAGTGACACCTGAGGATGTATATCGAATACTATGCATCCCTGTGATGGGCGACCTAGTGTATTATGATCTTAGTGAGAAGGGTGGGACAGATGCACTTTGCAGAGTTTTTGATGATGATGAGATTGGTGGATATGACATTGCATGGTAGGAGATGTTAGAGCTAGGTTATGCCACATTACCCAATGTTCTTGTCGGATTCATTGGGGGTTTCCTTTGTCCTGATCACAGGTCAAAGGGTTTATCTATTGGATGGGGTCGCCTTCTTGAGAAATTGGGTACATAGGGAACTCGATTTGTGTGGGGGTCATGCATGCTGGCTTACTTGTATTATGACTTGCACTGAGTAGTGTACCTGGGATCGGCCGGATTATCGGCAGGGGTGACAGTTCTCCAGATATGGACCTGGGAGCACCTACCTATCACATGACCATTGGCTGACAGAGATAGACCTGTAGGCAGGCCCTATGCTGACGGGTATCCAAGTACCATTGTCTAGGGAAAGCTGGGCAAATTAGAGTATTGGTGACGGACACTAGATGATCTGGATACTGTGATATGGAGACCGTGCAAAGATTGCAAGATCTGGCCTGCGGATTTAGTGGAGATGTCTTATGTATTCTCAACTCGATACCTAATCAGATTGATACCCTATGTTATTGAGAGATTCCTTTGCATGAGGGTGTTGAGATAGTATGGTAGGATACCGAGGATACCACAAGGTACAACTCATTATGCTCGCTAGAGACTAGATGTGGCTACTTGGGGGCCCTCTATTTCATACGAGCACAGGTGTTCAGAGTGTCAATCATTGGGGCCACTGGATTGGGATTATCTACTAGGTATGGTAGATAGTGGGATGATAGTTGAGTATGTCGTATACTTCACTGCACATAGGTTTCCTAGGTTGACATATCCTTATGAGCATGAGCCAGTTCTAGATGAGGACGACAAGAGGCCATGATGCAGTGCTCCTAGATGATAGAGGGATGGTGGGGGAGAGGAGGTGGGGGCGGAGATGATGGCAGAGATGAAGGGGATGATGATGGGGGATATGGAGGAGATGTGAGAGATCATGGTGTTGGAGATGATGATGGAGGAGATGATGATGATGATGATGGGGGAGATGGCCGAGCATTGGTAGTGGCAGTGGCAGGCACACCAGGAGCCAACATTTCTAGATCTTCTAGAGATGTATATATGGATTGGATGACCTAGGTGGTTAGATGGAGGAGATCGGGTCTAGTGGATCAGGGGCATCAGGTCCCAGAGCGGGAGGTTCCCTAGGTTGAGCAGGTACCTACGGGAGTATCATAGGTTGAGAAGCCAGAGGTAGAGGCACCTTGATGGATCCTCATTAGGATGTCATCTCATCAGTAATAGGCTCAGATTACTGACTTCCAGGGTCATGATCAGCAGCTAGAGAGTTGAATAGAAGAGAGGGACTCTTAGATAGCCCAAATAGAGGTCCAAATGACACAGTTACAGGTATAGGCATAGGCACAAATTTCCTAGGTACAGACATAGGCATAGGCCAAGATTGTCCAAGTAGAGGCCGAGATGGCCTCCCTCACGGCTAAGAGAGATGCAGCTAGGGATAGATGTTAGCAAGCCAAGGTATAGGTACAAATGTCAGGAGAGTCTAGTTCAGGGAAGGCTGCCTTAAAGATGATGCGCTAGGCATTCCGGGAGGTTGAGTATTACAGGACCTTATACTATGCTATTGTTCCTATTGATCAGAGGGCTTCAGGATTTTCATAGATGCGTGGGAGATCGAGATAGATCCAGTCTGAGAGTCGAGGAGTAATAGGGCCACTTAAGAGAGATCCCCCAGGTGGGGATCCAGGTATAGGGGTATCGGTTGGTGTTACTAGGTCTGCCACATCAGGATAAAGTTTCTCTCCACACCCTAGTGGTGACACTGATATGGGACATTGATCCATTCATGTACACACCTTTTGTGATGAGATATTGATGATTCCTGCGATGTATATTTGTGATATCATTGTACCTTGGACATTGATCTTTTTGATGATATGATATGCAGTTGATCCTATTCTCTCTACATGACCTATGAGATTATGGATGTATTCTATTTGTTATATGATTATGTTGTGCAATTACTTTCATGATGTATGCTTTATTGTCTATATGCTTATGGGTTCTAGATGATGGATGTATGCTTCTTACATGATGATACAATATTTACATGATGTTATGCAAATGTGAATATGTATGGTGATGCTTATGAGTACTATGTGATGTATATGTAGTGCAATGCTTTCTATTTTTTTATGATGTTTTTATGATTTTTTTCATGCATGTTAATATGAGATGGATGCAATGCAATGATCTAATTAAATGAATGAATGATTGGATGTTTTATATGAATGATGTTTTAGTATGCAATGGTTACATGAGATGAACTAACTTATCATGCAGGAAGAATGAATTGATTATTTGTGTTAATGTCCAATGTACTCAATCACGTAATAAGAGAGATAACACCATGTTGAAGTCTTTGGCCTTGGAAAAGATGAGCTTTTGTGATTCCATGCAAATGAAATGTAATGATGCGATCTGAAATGTCTTTGATGATACTCCGATGATCATGTCCTGAGACAACTTTGCACATATTAACGATTAATTTACAAACAACATACAAGAAAATATCATGTTCTTTCCTTGTTCCTCTAGTCAAAGACATCCTGGAGTCACTCAGAAATAATGATAGCGAAAATCAAGAGAAAATAGTTGAACCATTATTGTCAAAGTGTTAAAATCATTAGTCAAAAGATATCATCCATTGATATGTGTTCGTCATGTGTAGATTAATATTTGATGGTTGATAATTTGATCTTGTGTTCAACATTGGATGTGTCTCAGTTTTCGCTTGACAAGAGTTGCCTAACTATTGTTCTACCTACTTGATTAAGCTCAAAATAATGAAATTTTTTACCCCCAGCTAGGTTCAGGATTTTGCCCCTAGTCTAGAAACAAAATTTTATTATGGTAAATACAATGATCCAAACCATGGTGAGAAATTACCCGTGATGCCTGCATATGTACAAAGGCTTTATTATGGATAAGAACAACACTGATGGAAATGAATGAAAGTGGAAGGATGCATGAACCAATAGATGGAAGAGATAGCTAACAGATAGCGCCTGTTGCCAGGTTTTCACCATCTTTTTTTATTGCACTTTTTCTCATATTTGATTTTTTTGTTTATTTTTTAGTGTTTTCATTGTTTTTGTATTTTCTGCTTTTTCACTATTTTTGGAATTTTTTGCTTTTCCACTGTTTTTGCATTTTTTTGCTTTTTTAGACATAAAACTTCTTCAGATGCATGTTATTGATGGGTTCCTCGAGATCATCCCCATCTTGTGTTGATATGATCCTTACTTAAATACTTTTGTGACCACAAACAAACCTAACCAGTTTGGTTCAAACTTCCCTTTCTTTTCTCGATCTGACTGGTTTCGTGGATTTTCCTTTAGGACTAGTTCTCCAATTTCAAAGGCTCATGGTTTGACCTTGTGATTATAACTTCGACACATTCTTTGCTAATACACCTTTAAATGATCAAAGGAATTTTGTCTTCGTTCATGGATCAATTCTAACGCTTGCAATCTAGTTACTCGTTGTTCTTCATTTGGGATAAGGCCTTTTAATGATACTCATAGATAAGGCATCTCTACTTCTATTGGCAGTATTGCTTCTGATCCATAGACAAGAGATAAAGGTGTGGTGGTTGTTGGTGGGCGGATACTAGTACAGTAGGCCCATAGAGCAGGGTTCAATTGAATATGCCAATCTCTACCAGCATCATTCACTATCTTTCTTGAGAATTTTCAGAATAGTTTTGTTTGATGCTTCAGCTTTCCCATTGCCTTGTGGATAGTAGGGTGTGGATAATTTGTGTTGGATCTTGAATTTCTCACATAGCTCTTGTACATCCTGGTTCTTGAACGGTCACCCATTATCAGTAATAATGGGCATGGGTATGCCATAGTGACATATGATGTAGTTCAAGATAAATGCATCAATTTGTTTTCCTGTGATATTTGTGAGAGGTACCGCCTCAATCCATTTTGTAAAATATTCTGTAGCTACAAGGATGAATTTGTGACCACTGGATGAAGGAGGATTTATCTTTCGTACTATATCAAGACCCCATTGGTAGAAAGGCCAAGATGTTGCCAAAGTATGAAGCTCTTGTGCTAGTGCATGAATTAAATTTCCATAGATCTGACATTGTTTGCATGTTTTAGCTATCTGAAAAGAATCTCGTTCCATGGTTGGCCAATAATATCCCAAGTGTATGAGTTTTTTCGAAAGGGTAAGACCACTTGAATGAGTACCAAAAATGTCATTATGGACTTCGTTTAAGGCCTTGTCAAATTCTTCTTGCTCGAGACATCTTAAAAGAGTACTGTCTAGACCTCATTTAAAAAGGGTATCCGCGACAAGAGTATAATGAGAGGATTGGTGGATGAAATTTCTCTTTTGGTATTTTTGACAAGTCGGGAGGGAGGGAGTTATATTTCAAGTATGTATAAATTTGGCCATAGTGGGAGGAATCATGCCCAACAAGGTGATAGATAGTTTGGGAATCATGACAATTATGAGTAGGGTAAAACAACTCTTCCACCAGGAATTCGTAATGCTCTTGATTTTCCTGTGTCTGAAGTAGAGAAGCAAGTGTTGCCATGGTGTCTACTGCTTTGTTGTCATTTCTTAGAATCTATTCAAAAGTGATTTATACAAAATACTTCTTGAAATCATCAACCATCTTCTTATAAGGCATGAGATTTTCATCCTTTGTTTGAAAATCGTCATTGATTTGATTGATGATGAGATGAGAGTCTCCAAAGACTTGAAGTTGTGTAATGTTCCACTCTATTGCCATCTTTATTCATGTGACCAAAGCTTCATATTTTGCTGTATTGTTGGTGCATGGAAAGATTAATTTGTATGCCTTTGGAATTGTATGACCTTGTGGCATGATGAATAGAATGCCTGATCTTGATCCATGCTGTGTATATGAACCATCAAAGTACAATTGCAATGTCTTTGTGGTGACCATTAGGATATCAACATCTAGAAATTCAATGTGTAAAGGACAATCATCTTGAAGTGGTGCCTTTGCTAGTTGGTCTACAATGACTTGCCCCTTCATAGATTTTTTGTCCACAAACTCAATATCAAACTCTCTCAGGATCATGATCCATTTTTCTAATCATCCTATTAATGTCACCTTGCTAAGAAAATACTTCAATGGATCGATTTTAACAATAAGCTTGATGGAGTGAGATAGTAGATAGTGTCTCAATTTTTGAGAAGCAAACACTACCGCCAAGCATGCTTTTTTTGTTGGTGAATAGTTGAGCTTGTATCCTACAAATGTTCTGTTGATATAGTAAATAGCTCGTTCTTTTCCTTCATTATCTTGTTGTGCGAGCATAACTCCTAATGATACTTCGGTGGCTAATACCTATAGTAACAACAACTTTCCTTGAATTGGTGACATTAGGACCGGTGGTTGCATGAGATATTCTTTGATTTTGTTAAATGCTTCTTCACATTGATTATCCCATTTGAAATGGACATTCTTGTGCAATAGATGAGTAAATGGTTGACATTTATATGCTACTTGAGCAACAAATCTTCTGATTGAATGCAATCTTCCTTGAAGTGATCTGAGTTGACTGATATTCCTGGGAGATGCCATTTCCATGATTGCTTTGACCTTGGCTGGATCTACTTCGATACCCTTAGCTGAAATAATGTATCCTATTAGCTTACCTGAAGTAACACCAAAGACACATTTCTTAGGATTGAGCCTTAGCTTGTATTATTCTAACCGGTCAAAGATCTTTTCCAGTATTTCCAGATGTTCATCTCTGTTCTATGATTTGGCCAATATGTCATCCACACAATCTTCCATGAATGCACACATCATGTCATGGAATATCATTGTCATGGCTCTCTGATATGTAGCACATGCATTCTTTAGTCTAAATGGCATGATGTTCCAATAGAAAGTACCCCACGGACATGTGAAAGTTGTCTTTTCCTGATCTTCAAGAGATATTTTAATTTGGTTATATCCTGAGAAACTGTCCATTAGAGAAAACATGGAATGTCCAGCAGTTAAATCCACAAGGATGTCAATATTAAGCAATGGAAAGTCATCCTTTGGACATGCATTAATGATATCTCTGAAGTCTATGCATACTCTGATACTTCTATTCGGTTTAAAAACATGAACTATGTTTGATACCCATTGAGGATATGCTACAGGTTTGATGAATCCCACGCCCAGTAATTTCTTTAGTTCTGCTTTGACAAGAAGAGTGATACAAGGATGCATCTTCCCTAATTTATGTTTAACTAGTTTGGCTCCTGGACTAACATTTAAGTGATGCATAATAAGATCTAGATGCAACCCTGGCATATCTGCATATGACCAGGTGAAATTGATTTGTCGTCGTTTGATGAATTCCATATATTGTTGCATTTCTTGTTTTGATAGAGAAGTTGTTGGATGTAGATTCTTTGGTTTCTCTATTGTCCTAATGTTAACTACCTCTATTGGTTCGATCAATATGGATGACCTTTTTTGATAATATTCAGGTAAGGTGTCAAATCTCCCATCTTTCAACGCCTCGAGGAAGTTTTTACCATTAGATGCATCCTTTCTTTTTACTTTTTCTTTCTCTAATGTTGCCAATAAATGGTTTTCATCATTAGACTTGATTTTTTTTTCTTTATTTTCACTTTGGGACTAAGAGATTTGGCACCCACTTGACTGGAAGATGAGTTGTTGAAATTCTTGGTGAAATTTTTTGCAGGTTCGATTGCATTAAGATATAAGGATATGGCATGGTCATTAGGAAAGGTATCAATGGCAATATGTCTTTCATTTTCCAAGTCAATAAGTTTGGGATGGATTTGTTGGATATTGTTGGCATATGATGAACTGACATGATGATATGATGATAATGTATGTTTTCATTGATATCAATAAGTGAAAGTGAACCGATATGTAGATTGGAAGAAGACGATGAACCGGTAAGAAGATATATAGTGAACCGATGTCGGGGTTTCACTAAGTGTGACTACCGGTTGGTAGTCTCAACTCTAGTGTTTTCGGTTTGGCAATCTAGCTTGTGCGATGCAACCAAAGATATTTTATGATGAGTTAGCTAAGAGATGAGGATGAGATCAAGGTGCCACGTCAATTTTGTGTGCATGAAGGATTTCCTTGAGGATCTTGCATGTGAAGATCGATTGCATTAAATGTCTACCTCGAGAGTGAACATTCTTCTTGGCGGTATGAGAAGAGAGCGTGATGGGTTACTGATTCCCATATGCGATGAAGAATGAATGATGCAGATCATCTTGTGATCTATTTGAGATTGTATTGCTCTATGCAAAGTTTTTGGACCGTTAGGATTGGACCACTTGTATTGCAAACCTAAATGCTTAGGATTTAGGGTTTATGCTACCAACCTAATTGTTGTCTATAAGGTCGATGATGTTTGTTATTGTTTGTGGTTGGAAAATGTTGTGTGTGTATCCAAGTGATGAGATACTTGCGAGACCAGTCAGAGGAAAATTGCAGAGTATGATTGCAGAAGAAAGGAACTGAAAAGGATCTGCCTTGGCATGTAGTTCTGTTATCGAATCAGAGTTTTACCTATTGTCTTCTAACCATTTCAACAGTTTGAAAATCCCTTTATCGGGTAGCTTTAACAGGTTTATTGTAAATCCTTTAACTGGGTGACTCAAGATCATTGAGTTCTTCAAATCCTCTAGCGAGGTAACCTTTAACAGGGTTTCAACCTTTAATAGGGTATATAGCCATCCCTTAACCGGGTGATCTTTAACAGGATCAGTTCCTAACAAAACCTTATTATAAAGTATTTAATAGGACTAGGCTCCTAACAAAGCAAGATTCAAAAGAGTTAAAAACAAGCTCGTGGGTATTCATCCCCACTGTGGTTTTTGCCTTTTGGGTTTCCATGTGAAAAATCAATGTGTCATGAGTTGTGCATTTTTCATGTGATGATTTAGTATTCTGTGTTTTAGTGATTATGCATGCAGAGCTAATAGGTTATGGTATTACTGGTATACCACATGCATATGTTTATGGGTGAATTTGTTATCAAGTATTGAATGTATTTGAAGTGATCAGACTTATCAGTTTATGATTGTTTGAAGTCTTACTGTGTTTAACTGTTGCCATGGTTAAGTTCAATGATGAAGACAACCGGTTGGTATTGTTTTAACTTGATAAGTTGTTGTGAAAGTTTTTGTCTGTACTGATTCACCCCCCCCCTCTCGGTACAGATTAGGGTATTTTTTGTTCATCATTATTCATCAATTGGTATCAGAGCAACTCCAAGTCCTCGGTGATATAAGCTTAACCGTTTGAGGTAAAAGATCTTTCTATAATGATGAAGAGGGAAGGTCCTAAGTTCAATAGAGAACTTCAAGATATGTAAGGATAGAATGAAGATTTACATCAAGAGTATGGGTGCTCAACACTAGATCTATGTTGAGAATGCCTATGTGATTCCCACTGGCACTTTGACCGATGATCAGAAGAGAGAGATTCAGGAAAATGGGCAAGTCATGGAAGCCCTTATTAGCAGCTTGTCAGATATTGAGTTTATTGATGTACAAGATAAGGACACTCCTAAGGATGTATGGGATGCACTGGAAACCATTTATGGTGGTGATGAGCATGTAAAGCAAGATAAGGAAGAGAGCCTTAGAGGAAAATTTGAAGACATGAGGATGGTTGAAGGAGAGACCATTCAACAATATGGCATTATGATTAAGACTGCGGTTGGAGATATCAAAAGCACTGGTGGAACAATTGAGGATGCCACCGTTGTTAGTAAAGTCTTGAGATCATTGTTACCGATCTATGCAATCAGAGTTACCGCTATCTAGGAACTAAGGTCTATAGATAAAACCAAGGTATCCTTAGACTCTATCATTGCAAAGTTGACTGCATATGAGTTGAATAGCTATAATGGCAGTGTTTAGAAGACTGAGTCAGCCTTTAGAGTATCTGTTGCACCATCCAGTAAAAGAAAAGAAACTAGTACTAGTTATGAATCTAGACAATGCAAAGATATGGATGATGAAGAGATTCTGATGGAGTTTGAAGCTCTTCTTGCTAAAAGGCTTCCTAAAGGAACTCGTAAATATAGAGGTAAGCTTCCTTTAAAATATTTCTCCTGCAACAAGATAGGACATATAGCTGTTAATTGTCCTAACAATGATAATAAGGATAAACTAGAGAGGTTTAGAAAGTATAAAGGAGGAAATAAAAGTAATTGTCTTGTTGTTGTGGATGAAGGTGTTACTGATCAAGAATCAGAGGATGAAGAGAGTGAAGATATAGCGTTTGTAGCTTTAAAGGAAGAAGTGTCTGATAAGAAATCCCTTGTCTCTCGCATTGACAACTCTAATTAGTGGGTTATAGATAGTGGGTGTTCTCACCACATGATTGGTGACCAGAGAAAGTTTCTGTCTTTGGAAGAATATGATGGAGGTGTTGTCTAGTTTGGCAATGATGCACCATGCTTGGTAAAAGGCAAAGGATCCATCTCACTAAATGGAAAAAGCAGTGCAGATGATGTCTACCGGGTAGAAGGTCTAAAGCATAACCTTTTAAGTGTTGCTTAGTTGAATGACAAAGGACTCACTCTGAAGTTCAAAGGTGGAATCTGCAGTATAATTGGAAAGAGTGGTGAACTTATTGCCACTATTAAGCATACCAGAGGTAACCTATTTCAGTTGAATGCCAAGATTAGTCAGTGTCTGATGGCTAAGTTTGATGACAGTTGGATATGGCATAGGAGATTTTGTCATATGAACTTTGAAATATTGATAAAGTCGGTAAGATCAAGGCGGTAAGAGGATTGCCTTTGCTGAACAAACCTAAGAATTCTTTGTGCAGAGAATATCAACTTGGGAAGATGTCTTCCTCAACTTTTAAAGGTAAGTCTTTTTCAGCAGAGAATTTACTTGATCTTGTGCATATTGATTTGTGTGGTCCTATGAAAACTAGAAGTATTCAAGGAGATAGGTATTTTATGATTCTTACTGATGACTGCTCAAGAATGATATGGGTAACATTCTTGAAAGACAAGTCTGAAGCATTTGGAAATTTCAAAGCCTTCAGAGCATTAGTAGAAAAGAAAAGTGGCCAAAGGATAAAGTGCCTAAGAACTGATCAAGGAGGAGAATTCACTTCTGATGAATTCAACAAGTACTGTGAAGAGAACGACATCAAGAGGCAACTATCTGCCCCTAGGACACCACAACAGAATGACATAGTAGAAAGGAATAATAGGACCGTAGTTGAAGTGGCAAGAACAATGTTGATCCAAGGAAAAGTTGCTCACACTTTTTGGAGAGAAGCGGTGAGCACTGCAGTCTATACAATGAACCGGGTACTTATCAAGAAAGGCAAAGATAAAACCCCTTATGAGTACTGGACCGGGAAGACTCCCACTATGAGTTACTTTAAGGTATTTGGGAGTAAGTTCTATATCAAGAGAGGTGAGCATCTGAGCAAATTTGATGCTAAATGTGATGAAGGAATATTTCTAGGATATTCCACTAAGAGCAAAGCCCTCAAGTTCTATAATAATAGAACTCAGAAGATTGTTGAGAGCATCAATGTCAAGGTTGATGAATATATATCTCACTAATAATTAATGCATTTGCACGAATTTTGAATTAAATATCGATTAGCTATACGTGCGTAGGAAAGTAAGATTTGGATTTTGGAAATGATTATCTTCATTTGGATTCCCTTTTTATATTTATATTTTCCGTGATCCGTATAGTGCATCTGGGATTGAAAAATATGAAACTGTAGAAGTGGTTTTGAACCAGTATGTCTATGACATTTTAATTGGAGATTAAATATCTTATTTATTTGATTAATGGTTGTCTGAATTTTATTAATATGAATTGGTTTAAAAAACTCATTATGGCTTTATATGTCTGTTCAATGCTTTGGACCTGAGAGAGTTAGAAAACCAAGAACAACCTATTCCTAGATGAGGTAGATAACTGTAATCTGATATAGATCTTGTAGAACTTGATTGACTTTTAATGTTTAGATCAATTTAGAAAAGATTGTATCTTCTGGATATTGCCTATGCGAGTTTAATTTCTGTATTCGCTTTTAATTATGAAATGGCAAGTCGTGCTATGTTTGGTGGGTCCCTGTCGTATGGATTGACTTGGGGTACCTGTTTCAGTCCTCTGTTTTGAGTTGACTGTTGTTTTGTGGTGTCGTCGTAGTTGGTCATATCCTCTTTGTGTGAGTCGAATGATGATTCATGGTTGACCTTAGTTTGTCAGGTCTCTAGTTAGAGTACCGTCAGTAAGTGTTCATCTTTGAGTCGTGTTTGACCAAATGGTTGTCCTCTTCTTCTTGAACTCCGTTCGTCTGACCATGTGTATTCCCTGGTTTTGAGTTCGTCTGAGTTTAGTCTAGTGTCATATGGGAAAGTGGCTTTCGATTGGGGGCCGCGCCCAAAGTGGCTGCTGGGTAACCCGTCGAAAGTGAGTCTAATAAGTGATAACCTAACAGTAGATTAGAATGTAATCTCTAAGATAAATGTGCCTCACACATGGGACGAGTGCTATCATAGACTCGACATGCTGTGAGAAGGCCTGAAATGGCAAACTACCATCCTTGTCTTCGCGAGAGGATGTGTGGGTCCACATGAGGCTTGGATGGGCCGGAAGCTCGGATTAGGTTGCCAGGGTAACCTAGTGTATGGGGCCGGGACCTATGAAGACTTACCATGGTATCCATACCAGGTTGTGTGATGACACTTGTCCCTACGTTCGCTAGTGTGTTGTTGTTTTGTCCTGTTAAGAGTACCTTTGTGAGTCGTCCTTTTGTCTCTTCCCTTGTGAGTATCGGTTTCATGTTAGACCTTGGGTGGTGATGGCTCAGTCTTGTGGATGCTCCTCTGTACCTTATGTTTTTAGCTTTGATTATGTTCAGCTGGATCCTGTTCTTTTCAGGGATCGTTTATGTATTAATTGACCGATGCGGTCGTTTGTAAATTGTTTATATTTCGCCTTGATGGCCGGATTGTATTGGTGTAACCTCTTGTATTCTTAACTTTATTATTTATCAGAGGGGTCTTGCAGTTGAGCAGACCCGGAGATGTAGCCCTTTAGGGGTGAACTCCGAGATCATTATGGTGATTATGTGATGTATTCTCTTATGTTTCCTTTATTCAGCTTTATCGTGTATGATTAGCTTATGTTAGAATGGTTAAGTGGATAAATGGAATTAACTTTAAATGCTTATATTCAGTCCCTTCTTGAATGCAATGTTGATCGAATGCGTAAGTGGTTTAGATGAGAATTATCGTTGATGCATGTATGTAATTGTCTTTTAAATGCAATAAGTTGGAATATGAAAGAATGTAACTTAGAGTAATGGAATATATTCAGTTGTTGTTAAAGAAATTAAGTATGCTTGAAAAGATCTCTTATGTTTATGATGGAATTTTAGTGTGTTAGAATATTGGATGTATGGCTTGTAATTTTAAATGAAAAGATTGAATGAAGATTATGAATAGATCTTAATGGATGAGTCCTTGCTTGTTATTTATATTTCCATCTTTTGAAAGAAATTATCCTGATTAAGAATTATCTTGTTATTAAGATAATCAACTTATTGGATTAATGGTGTGAGTTAAGTGAATTGTGAAATTTAAGTAATCTCGTTGGGAAACTCTTTAGGTGATAGTTGTTGATGTCTTCCGCTATGTAATCTGAATCTTTGTTATCTTGTTGTATCTTATGTGGTGTAACTTTAAAAAAAAAAAATTATTGCACTCTATTCTTGTGTTTTGGCTTAATCCCTTCGGGGTTTTCTGGCGGGGCATTACAATCTCCTGAGAAATCTGAGGGAACCAATAGCGAGCAAGTGGAAGGTGAACCATGAATAGCTTTCTGGGAATCGGTTACAAAAGAAACAAGCAAAGATCTCAGTGTTCCTATACTGGTAGAAGTTGTGGCAGGAGAAGAAGAAGATGAAGAAGAAGGAGAAGAGGAAAAGCAAGAAGAACTAGCTAGAGTCATTCCTAGATATGTGAAATTATATCATGATCCAAAGCAGATCATAGGCGATAAAGATGCAGGGATACTCTTGAGAAGAAAGGTGAAGAAGAACTCTTGCATGATCTCAGAATTGGAGCCTAAGACTATTAAAGAGGCGCTTACAGATGAATATTGGACTAAGGCAATGGAAGAGGAGCTAGATCAGATTGAAAAGAATGCAACATGGTCTTTGGTACCCAGACCTGAACACAAGAATGTCATTGGTACTAAATGGGTCTTCAGAAATAAACTGAGTGAAGAAGGTACAGTTATAAGGAACAAGGCTAGGCTTGTATGCAAGGGATACGCTCAGGAAGAGGGAGAAGACTATGGAGAAACCTTTTCTCCTATGGCTAGACTAGAAGGTGTTCGAATGTTACTTGCATTTGCAGCATTTAAGGGATTCAAGGTATATCAGATGGATGTGAAGTCTGCATTCTTGAATAAAATCCTTGAAGAGGAAGTATATATAGGCAATCGGATGGGTTTTCCCTATTAGAAGATAGTGACATGGTGTGTAGATTACACAAGGCCTTGTATGCATTAAAACAAGCACCAAGGGCATGGTATGAACAATTACACTCTCATCTTGTGAAGATTGGATTTGAGAGAACAAGTGAAGATAGCAACATCTACTTGAAACCAGAAGGTGATCAGATTCTGATCTGTGAATTGTTTGTAGATGACATAATCTTTGGAGGAGATGATGAAATGAGCCATGCATTTGCAGATGTAATGAAGAAAGAGTTTGAGATGTATTTGATTAGGGAGATAAAATTATTCATTGGTCTACAGATTTAGAAAATGAAAGAGGGTATCTTTATTACCCAATCCAAGTATGTCAAAGAGGTATTGAAGACTTTTGGCATGGAGGAGAGAAAACCGGTTGGTACACCAATGGTGTCCGACTAAAAATTGACTAAGGAAGATGATTTAGCGTTGGTGAATGAGAAAGAGTACCGGTCAATGATCGGTAAGCTGCACTATGTGGTGCACAATAGACCAGATATTGCTCATGTAGTGGGCATAGTAGCTCATTTTTAGAAATGTCCTAGAGAATCCCACTTGGTAGTAGTCAAGAGGATTCTTAGATATCTGAAAGGAATAGTTGACAATGGATTGTGGTATCCATATAATGGTGACTTCAATCTCAAAGTGTATACCGATGTCGATTGGGCAGGTAATGTGGATGACCAAAAGAGCACAACTGATGGAGCATTCTTTCTTGGTGGAAGATTAGTATCATGGACGAGTAAGAAGAAGAGTTGTATTTCCCAGTCTACAGCTGAAGCGAAATATGTGGCAGCATTTATGAACTGCACTCAAGCAATCTGGATGAAATATGTATTGGAAGGTTTCAAAGTACCTGTATCTGAACCGGTGAATATATTTTGTGACAACACAAGTGCAATAAATATTTCCAAGAATCCAATATTGCATGCTAGAACTAAGCACATTGAGATTAATTATCACTTCTTGAGAGAGAAAGTTCAGAATAAGGAGGTTGTACTACAACATGTTTCTAGTAAGGAGCAGCTAGTAGACATATTCACAAAGCCCTTATCAAAGACTATATTTACCTATTTGAGAGGTGAATTAGAGGTTCTGCCCCTTCATGAAGTCAACTAAAGTTGTGTGCTCCACATCAGTCAGGAACTACAGTGTCAAATCTTTTAGGATTGATGTGTTGAAAGATGCTACTCCATAGGGGGAGCAACATAATAGAGAATGGAAGCTTGTGCCTCCACTTTGGCATTGTTGTCAAAGGGGGAGAAGATATTTGATGTATGGGGAGAAGATATCTGTTAATGCAGATACACTGGTCTATGATGTCTACAATTGCAATGCTACACTAAGTATTGCCATCAATGCCGAAGGGGGAGATTGTTGCATATTGTTGGCATATGATGAACCAACATGATGATATGATGATAATGTATGTTGTCATTGATGTCAATAAGTGAAAGTGAACCGATATGCAGATTGGAAGAAGATGGTGAACCGGTATGAAGATATGTAGTGAACCGGTGTCGGCGTTTCACTAAGTGTGACTACTGGTTGGTAGTCTCAGCTCTAGGGTTTACAGTTTGGCAATCCAACTTGTGCGATACAATTCAAGATATTATGTGATGAGTTAGCTAAGAGATGAGGATGAGATTGAGGTGCCACGTCAGTTTTGTGCGCGTGAAGGATTTCCTTGAGGATCTTGCATTTGAAGATTGATTGCATTAAATGTCTACCTCGGGAATGAACATTCTTCTTGGTGTAATGAGAAGAGATGGTGATGGGTTATTGATTCCCATATGCAGTGAAGAATGAGTGATGCAGATTGTCTTGTGATCTATTTGAGATTTTATTTCTCTATGCAAAGTGTTTGGACGGTCAGGATTGGACTGCTTGTATTGTAAACCTAAATGCTTAGGGTTTATGGTTTATGCTACAGACCTAATTGTTGTCTATAAGGTCGATGATGTTTGTTATTGTTTGTGGTTGGAAAATGTTGTGTGTGTATCCGAGTGATGAGATACTTGCCAGACCAGTAAGAGGAAAACTGCAGAGTGTGATTGCAGAAGAGAAGAACTGAAAAGGATCTGCCTTGGCATGTAGTGCTATTATCAGATCAAAGTTTTACCTGTTGTCTTCTAACCATTTCAATAGTTGGAAAATCCCTTTACCGAGTAGCTTTAATAGGCTTATTGTAAATCCTTTAACCGGGTGACTCAAGATCATCGAGTTCTTTAAATCCTCTAGCGAGGTAACCTTTAACAGGGTATATTGTCATCCCTTAACCGGGTGATCTTTAATAGGATTGGTTCCTAACAGAACCTTATTGTAAAGTCTTTAATTGGACTAGGCTCCTAATAGAGCGAGCTTCAAGAGTTCAAAACAAGCTTGTGGGTATTCATCCCCATCATAGTTTTTCCCTTTTGGGTTTCCACGTGAAAATTCTGTGTTTCATGAGTTGTGCATTTTTCATGTGATGATTTAGTATTCTGTGTTTTAGTGATTATGCATGCAGAGCTAATAGGTTATTGTATTACTGGTATACCACATGCATATGTTTATGGGTGAAGTTGTTATCAAGTATTGAATGTATTTGAAGTGATCAGACTTATCAGTTTATGATTGTCTTAAGTCTTACTATGTTTAACTGGTATTGCCATGGTTAAGTTCAGTGATGAAGACAACCGGTTGGTATTGTTTTAACTTGATAAGTTGTTGTGAAAGTTTTTGTCTGTACTGATTCACCCCCCCTCTCAGTACCGATTAGGGTATTTGTTGTTCATCATTATTCATCAGGATTAGATGTAAGGGGTCCTCAGGTTGAGATGCTTTGAAGGTATTAAGGGTCATGATAGAGATGTCAAAGTTTTCGATATGTATTTAAATGTCTAGAACGATGCTCTCGTCAGAATGACCTCTCACAAGTAGCTCTTGATCGTCCTCAATTAAGTCCAAGTCAACCGAATGTGATTGTAATTCAAGTGGGCTAGTTCCTAATGTTTTCCCTGCATACGCATGAACTACATCAATACCTACATCTTCAAAGCAATTTTCTTCAGCTAATTGTTCAGAATGATAGGAATCCCATTCCCATTCAATAGAATCTATCTCACTTGCAACTTGCAATCTGCAGATTTGTTCATATAGTGTTTGATTTGTTTCTTTTGTTTTTCTTGCTATGTCTTTTCTTCTCTCATATTCAGCTTCCTTTGGGTTGATATTTAGTTCTTCCAACCTTGCTATCAGCTCTCCTTGATTTGTACCATCTATGTTTTGATTAGGAGTTAACTCTTCTTGGGAAGTGCCTTTAGTTTGTTTATCCTATTGATTAGAAGATTTCTTCTTTTTCCATTTCATGTTTGTTTGTTCTTGTTGTTTGATAGATGTTTCTTCTCTTTCAATTGTAAGTTGCTCTTGTCTGTTATCATGTTCATCTTGTTGTTGCCTAGAAGAGGTATCCTCTTGTAGAGTAACTTGTCCATACCCTAAGCCTAATTTATCTATAGCCTGCTGAGTATGGGGTTGTATAGGTTCTAAGATACCTTCTTTTATTTTTCTTACAGGACCCATTCCAGTGTATCGCATTTTTTGAAGGATGTTAAATCCTTTTCCATATTTTTCTGTAGGTACTATGACATTATTGATCTTTTGTTGGACTTCTTCATCCTTGTATAGCCATTGTAGCACATCTTTGTCCTTTGTTTCCTCTAATAAGGTCCTAACACTAACAAATGCTCCATCAAATATTGGAAGATGTTTCACAATTGGTTGTTGTTTAGAGTTTGATGGTTTTCCATAGGATTTAGGAGAAAGTGGTAACTGTGACAGTGAATATTCTTCGTTCCCACGATCTCTTAGTTGCATTTGTTTTTCCATACTTGACAAAATTGAGGCAAATGATTTTTCCTTGGATTATGTGTTTGAAGACGATGCCTCCCTATTATGAGGAACAATGACCTCTTGAGCCGGTTTTAAATTACTACAGTATTGGAATGAATTTGAATCTACTGAGATTGTGATTTCCTACCCAATGTATGGAAATTTCAGGTACTTATGATATGTTGATGGAATAGCTTGTATGTCATGTATCCATGGTCTTCCCAAGAGTATGTTGTATGATAAGTCCAAGTTGAGAACTTGGCATGTTGTGTCTTTCTGCAAAGGTCCCACTCTAATGGGTAATACCACGATTCTTTTGGAGCAACACTCTTCTTCATCATATGCTTTGATTGTGATCTTTTGGGGATCAACTGTATCTTCAAAATAACCTAGAGCATGAACAAGACTTAATGAGCAAATATTTAGGCCAACTCCCCCATCTATTAGGACATGTTTAACGCACGTCTTATGAATGAGGAATTCATTATGCAAGGGAGCGTTATGGGGATGTTGCAAGGACATGTCATCTTCTTCGGTGAATGATAAGAAATAAGGAGTTGTGAGGTGTCCTACCGTGGTTTGGAATTGATATATATCAAGATCTTTGGACACAGTTGTATCTACTAGTGCTCTTTCAATAATTTCTTTGTGTGCAGGTGAAAGCCTTAAAAGTTCTAAGATGGATATTTGCATGGGAGTCTTCTATAGCTGATCTACTAGACTATATTATTTTGAAGTGGATGACGTGTTAGTTATAGGACCCAAAAAAACAACTTTGGATTGGCTTCTTGTGATAGCATGAGCAGGTTCTTCATGTTGTTTCTCTTTAACCACAATCACATTTACTACAATATCATATGTGTGAGCATAGTTCACCTTTGCTTTACCTTTACCGTTATGCACTGTTGATGATTCACCCTTCTAATAGTTAGGAAGCAAAGTTTTGAAAGTTGTGTCAGATTCATTTGTCATATGTCCATCCACAGTTATCACTCCATTATCAATCAAATCTTGGATGACATGTTTTAATTGTTGACAAGCATCTGTTTGGTGTCCTTTGTTTCGATGGAAATCATAAAAATGGTTGTCATTCCACCAAGCAGGTTTTACCTTGGGTTCAAAGTTTCTTGCTTCTAGAAAGGTAATCAACTTGTTTGCGAGAAGCGTCTTTAATGCTGACCCAAGTGGTTCACCAATGTTTGTAAATTTCCTTTGAAAGAAATTGTTGAAAGTTGATTTTTGGTGATTGTTGTTTTGTTGTACTACAACTAAGTTATTGGATAAATTGAAAACTGGTTGCTTTGGTTTTATATTGTTGTTATCCACTACCCCATCATTGATGACATTTTGATTTTTGTTCCAAAATTTGGGCTTATCATTGTTGTTGTTGCCAATATTGTTGTGAGGAGGATTAGCTCCATCTTTGCATAGCTTCAAGTCGCCCTTCTTTATCATGGCTTCCTCCATCATGATTCCATTATCAATGATCTTTTCAAAACTTTGATGACATTGCATTTTTAGATTATAACTCATTTCATCGTTTAGGTTGTCGATGAATATGCCCATTTTCTTGTATTTTGGCACTGTACGAGGATATCGTGAAGCTAACCATCTCTATCTCTGTAGAAACATAATGAAAGGTTCTCCACTCTTTTGTTTAGTATTACATAGGTCTAGCATTGTGACCTCATGTTGTATGTTGAAAGAGTATTGTGAAACAAACTTATCCACCAATTCTACGAATGATCTAATTCGAGGTGGAAGTTTCAAGAAGCATTCCATAGCTAGTCCACTTAGGCTCTTTGGAAATAATCTCATCAGGTATGTATCCTCATGTGCAAACTCCATACTCATCATGCAAAATTCTCATATATGATCTTGGGGATCAGTGCTTCCATTATATTTATCATATCTAGGAGTTTCACAACTTGTAGGAAATGGTATCATGTTTAGATTTATGTCAAATGGGTAAGGACAAATTTCCTAAAGTGAATACTTCTCAGTGGTTCCTCTTTGTATATCATGGATTTGCGTTTGGAGAGTTTGTATTTGCTGTGTGAGAGCTAAGAGAGGATTATTGATATGATTTATCCTCATATAATCATGAGTTCTTGTGTGATCATGATTTCTTCTTGTATCATCACGATTCCTTCTTGTATCATCATTAGTTCTTTGTGTGTCCTCATTAGTTCATGTCTTATAAGGAATTCTTATGTCATCCTTTTTGCGACTGAAAATTTCTTCATTTTGCTCATTGTCATTGTAAGTGTCACTTGATCCTCCCCGTTGTCTTAAATTGTTCGTGTCAAAATCTTGGGGAATTTTAGCACCAAATTTTGCTAACATTAAGAAGTATTTTTCTTTTTCGCCCTCCGATATTTTCTCCATGAATTTTTCAAATTTAGGATCTTTCTTGATTTCTCTAATGTGTTGATTTGTTATCTCTTCTTCTTGTATTTCATTTTCACGTATCATATCCTCATGATCTTCAGCCATTTCAAGTGTTTCTATTTCTGTTTCTTCAATCTTTCGTCTCTAAGCCCTGGTTAAAATGGGCATACATTTGTTTTGAATGTTTTGCGAGGTTTAAATATTCTATAATGTGTCATAATATATGATCAATTATTGAAGTAAATATGATAGATAGATAAGAAATGAAATGGTCATTTAAGTATTTGCCAATTTGCAAGTTTTTCGATCTTAGTTTGGAGTGTAAATTTTTGTGATTTTTGATATGACTAGGTTCAATAGGAATGATATATCCTATGATAGAGAACAAAATTAATCTGATCAAGCATTGTAGTTTCATGATAAAGGATGATAGATCCTCATAAGAAACTATGTTTGAATGATCAGTTTATCAAAGAAAGTATGATGTTGCACTTTAATATATTAGATCTTGAACTTGTTGGAGATGAATATTTGAGAACCTTTAGCGTGTCTAGTCTTGAATCAGTTTTGATAGAAGATAACCTGACTAAGTGACCTGAGAAGATGACCTAGTCTCTATGTTTGACTGTCTGAGAAATGGGTTGTTTTTGTTTTCCTATTTTAGTGCAATTTACCAGAATTGCTAAGAAAATGACCAGAAAACGTTGTTATATTGACCAAAAATGTTGGCAAGCTAACCAAGAACGCTGAGGAACAGAGTAGAAATGCTGACAAAATGACCAAGAATGCTAACGGATAGACCATAAATACTATTCTGCAATGCAGTGACTCTAAAGTTCAGAACAGTGATGTTTAGACTCAACAAATTTGGTGTTTGAACTTAGGAGATTGCTATTTTGACCCAACTTTTTGATTTTCAGACTCAGATAACTGATATTTAGACCTGGCAAGTGCAAAATAGGAGATCTAGTATTGAACATATTTGACATTCAACCCAAAAGAGTTGTTGCCTAGACCAAGAAAGATGATATTTAGACTAGGAGAACTGACGATTAGACCAGAAGAGCTACTGTTTAGACCACATTTAGACCAAGAGAGCTAACAATTAGACCAGAAGAGCTACTATTTAGACCAAGAACTCTGTTTCTTAGACCAGGAACTCTGTGGTTGAGACCAAGAGAGTTGTTGTTTGGACTAGAAACTCTGTTGTTTAGACCAGAAACTCTACTGTTTAGACCAGGAACTCTGCAGTTGAGACCAAGAGAGTTGTTGTTTGGACTAGAAACTCTATTGTTTAAAATAATGATGTTGGAACTTAGACAATGGTTATTCTGACTCCAAGGGTTGATGTGTAGACTGAGAAAATTGATGCTTATACCTAGCAAGCTCAACCTTGGAGAGTTAATGTTGAAATATGAGAAAGTTAACATTCACACCAAGAGAGTTGAAGTTTGGACCATGAGAGTGACTATTTGGATTGTGAGAGCTACCGTTTGGACCAAAAGAGCTACCGTTTGGACCAAAAGAGATACTGTTTGGAATGAAAGAGCTACTGTTTGGACCAAAAGAGCGACTGTTTGGACTGAAAGAGTGACTGTTTGGACTGTGAGAGCTACTATTTGGACCGAAAGAGTGATTGTTTGGACTAAAAGAGTGATTGTTTGGACCGTGAGAACTACTGTTTGGACTAAAAGAGCTACTATTTGGACTAAAGGAGCTACTGTGTGGACCAAAAGAGTGACTATTTGGACCATGAGAGCTACCGTGTGGACTGAAAGAGCGACTGTTTGGACTGTGAGAGCTACTATTTGGACCGTGAGAGCTAAATTTTGGACCAAAAGAGCTACTGTTTGGACTGAAAGAGCTAATCTATTGTGAAACTTGTAAACTTGTCAATTTGAAATTTGAGTTTGCAATTTTTGTTGTATTTCAATGGATGATATCTTGACCTGACTTACAAACATGAAATTCAGATTGTATTTTTGTCCCAAAGGACACATAAAGTGTATGTTCAAGAAGCTTTAAAGAAAGCCCAAGTTTTCATGGGTTTTGAACAATTGAAAACACATCATTCAATCTATCCTAAGGAGATTGGCTTCATTATTAGTTCTTAGCCCACTCTTGGTACCCTATCAGCTCACACGGCCTTGTCACCCCTTGAAGGGTTCCCATTTTTTTGCCTTTGCGAGAGTTAGTGGAGTCCTGTTATGAGCCTAGCAATAAGGTCTCAAAAGGGGAGTTCACACATTTTCTCAAGAGGGACATATGGTGAGTGTCTTAAGGAGAGATTCTTCCCCCTCCATGCACTAAGAATTTAATAATGTTCGGATGTAAACCGGGTAGCTTCTAATTTTAATTGGAACTAGTAAGGGATCTGTTCGGCGCGTCGGGGTATAAACTCAATTAAGAGGTCTCCCAGCCTTGAAAACCAAGGTTTGATATACCCAAAGGTACGGAGGAGAGCTATTCCCAAGCACTATCGTTGACTTTATTTTTATCAAATCACATTTATTTTATAGTGGGTTGGAGTACTTGGCGTTAGCCGTTCCCACTTGGATCGTTCCGCTCTCACCGACTTTAATGGCTTTGGCCTTATAGGCTCCTCGGGAGGGCAGGTTTGCTAAAGATATGCACTCTTGAAAAGAAAATATGAGTCTAGATTTCTAATCACCTAAGAAAGGTGAGAGCATACTCTCCTATCATCAAAAACACATAAGACATGTTTGTTCATTTCCATTGTAATTAGTCTATGTGCCTAATTTATCAAAAATAAGTGCAAAATCTAGTGGTTGCAAACAAATTTAGTAGTTTATATTGCACTCTTTGACGGTGAAATGGTTTATGACTCTGGTCTTTCACAATGAAATAAGTACCTGCAAAACCAACAAACTGCAAATTAGGTTCGGGAAAATGACAGTCCAGAAGTAGAAATGAGAAATGTAGAATACAACATTAGAAAAATCAATGAAAAACTGAAAACACTATCAAATTGACCAATAACCCTATCAAATGGACCAAGAATGCTATCCAATTAACCAAAAATGCTATTTTGAACATCAAGAACGCTGCTTAATCAACTGAGAATGCTACCAAATGGACCAAGAATGCTACTAAACTGACTAAGAACGCTATCAAATAGACCAGAAACGCTACAAGACATACCAGAAATGATAAGGTATAGACTTAAAATGCTAAAGCATAGAAAAACATAAAAACAGAGTTGAGAAATCCCCCATAAATGCCATTTGAGGTGTCGAGACACTACAATGGAGACCAATAATGTGAATCGGGAGCCCAAGAGAGCTAATCTGTGCACCGAAAGAGATAATCAACCTGTCAATGAGATTTCCTGCAAACAAACTTTTTAAAGATCAAAGGGGCTAGGCCCCATGGTGGGCGCTAATTAATTAGATGCTAAAGATGTGTTAAATAAAACAAGCATACACATAGATGAGACAACATAATGAAATTACAAAGCAAATAGAAAGCTAAACAAATGCAAACCAAATACTTCTTTGAGATGTCCCATCTTCCTCTATTCTTGAGGACCTTGAAGGTTGGAGAATTATTGGCTCTCAGTGGAGCAATGACCTCCAAAGTGGCAACTCAAGAGTTGAGTAGCTACTTCATGATTATGCAAATGGTTTGAAAAGAATGATTATTATGCATGATTAATCCAATATTCTAATTATGCTAGATGATTGAAATGAAAATGCCTATAATAATAATGCTAAAACTATGAATGCAAGGGATCCTTATTTCTCCAAAATGAGGGGTATTTATAGGAATTCCAAGGCCAAAGCTGAGGTGGCAGGAATCAATGATCCAGATTTGATCTAAAGATATCAAGGGTCAAGATTGAGGAAGTTGGAGAAGAGGTTGGAGGAAGGGACACTTGTAATCTTTGTGGTGACAAGTGTCAAGGATCCTTTCTCATGAGAGGACAAGTGTCCAAGGGAGGAGACATGTGGTAAAATTGCCATGTGTCTCAAGGGGAGAATATCCAACCCATAATAGGTTAGGATAAAAGAGGTTAGGATGTGCAAGAGGATAGGGTTAGTTAGACCCTAGGATTAGATAGAATGGGTTAGGCTAGGTGGTTTAAAATTTAGGAGCCATGTGCTCATTTGAATTTAAAAATTCATATATTTGAAAAAGATAATTAATCTCAACAAATCATGATTTGATTTGATTTAACTAATTATGAGATTAGAAGAATGAATTTAAATGGGGGGAGGATTAATTAATCAAAAGGGGATATGAAATGAACTAAATAAATAAATCATGTAGATTTATTTAATTGTAGATGAATAAGGGAATTAATCAAATTTGCTTGTGAAATTGATTAATTGGGAATGGGAATTAATTAAATAACTATGTATTTAATTAATTATCTTCAGACCATTTTTAGGTGTATACAATAATAAACATTATCAGTGTTATGCTTACCATCCAAGGATATAGTTCCCCTTCCTCTTATCATGCATGCTTTGTCATCTCCAAAGTTAAACAAACCACCATCAAATTCTTGCAAAGATAGAAACTTCCTTTTATCTCCAGTCATATGATGTGAACATCCACTATCTATCACCCATTCATCCTTGTTTTCAATTTTAGCAGCAAGAGCCTTTTCCTCATTTTGAATAACAGGTGCTGGAGCATCTTCCTTGATGTCCAAAAATACCCATTCATTTCTATTGCTCGATCCACTAGCTAAATCTTGTGTCGGTTCATCATCAGAATCAGTCACACCTTCCTCATCCACATAGAAACATGATTTGTCTTTGTTCCTCCTGTACTTATGCATCTTCTTCTAATTAATGTTAGGCCTAAAATATCTGTTGGCATGATTGGCAGAACTGATGCAGATTAGGTGATGCAGTTAAAGACTGGTGACTGAATCGGTAGAGGATAGAAGACTATTTGTGATGAAGAGATTGAGATTTTGTGATTAGATGACTTGATCAGTTATTTGTGTTTTCAATGATGGAAACCAATGTTAAATGATGTTAACTAATGTTTGGTTTGTCATCTAAGTGATTTAGTCTACCGGAGATAGGGTTTATCGGCAATACATGGAAGACTGTGAAATAGGACTTTAACCGGTATATGCATAGATGTTTTAATTGAAGTGGATGATTGGTGATGATTGGTGATTTGCGGTTTGGAATATAAGCTTTTATCATGGAAATGAGTGTCTGACCAAAACCACATCTTGTAATGACTATCGGAAGGCATTGTTTCTAACTTCTGATAAAGTTTTGCCAGGGTTTTAGTAGGGTTTTAGAACCGGTGAAGAAATCATAAAACCAGTAATGATTTTTGGTATGGTGGTGATCAACATAAAGCCTACATGTTGATGATAACGTGACACAAACCGCGTGAAATGTTTGAAAGATCTTTTGGTGTGTTTGGAGAGCGAATTTCTTGGGAATGTGCAAAGTGCTTAGCAGAATGAGCTAAGGGTTTGACTTTGTACTAGATCGACTTGCTGTGATGACTTATGATCATTCAACAATTGATATTGATTTTTAATTGATTGTAATGATCCATATAATGATCTATAATGAGTTGTAATCATCTGTGATGATCTATGATGTAATTTAGGGTTTAGTGGCTGACTTAGTGGAAAGCATTATTTATGTTGGCTTAATTGATGTTCATTGTGTCGGTGGTCATAGAGAAGAGTGTGAAGCCGTACCAGAGAAGAGTTAGATCTGACTGAGAGTTGCAGATAGTGGAGCATAGCTAGATCTGATTTATCAAGCTGAGAAGTGCAAGTAACAAATCACTTTTTCATTGTTGTTCTCTAACAATTACAACAGATTAAATCCCTAAACCGAGTAGGTGCTGACAAGCCTTAATCTTGTAAATCCCCTAACAAGGTAGCTCTCAAAAAGAGTGGTAAATCCTCTCACGAGGTTGATCCTAATAGTTCATTAAGCTCCTAACCGGGCTGCACATCCAAATCCCTTAACCAGGTGACTCTTAATAGGGCGTATTGTAAGCTCCTAACAGGGCGTACTTCAAAAGAGTACAAATATTTGTAGGTACTAACTCCAACTGTGGTTTTTTCCCTATTTGGGTTTCCACGTCAAAAATATGGTATTCATGTGTGGAATTATTTTCATGTGATGTTATTGATTATCTTTACTTTATTAATTATTTCTAAATACACTGGTTATAGCAGTTTATCATAGATTTATCAGTAGTTACTAGTACTGTTTAATGAATTGGCATATGTGGTAAATGAAGTTAGATTTGTTGTAAGTTTGATTTGTGTTTAAAATTTCATGTTGGTATTAATATTGATTCACCCCCCTCTCAGTATTAACCAGATCCTCATAGAATTAACAAGTTCTTCTAGCTTTCTCTTCAAATCTTGAATTCCTCTCAAGACATCTAGATGCAAAATTACCTATCTTATTACATGCAAAAAATTTAAAAGGTGATTTTCCTTCATACTTACTTCTTGTTGGACCCTTAGGTACTCTTCTAGAAAATAGGGCTTCAATTTTCTCAAACTCATCATCTTCTTTCCTCATTTACTACAGTTCCTTCGCATATAAATCTTTCTAATCACTCTTTCCAATTGATGATGCAGATGTATGAAAAGAAGATTCAACCTTTGCAGGAACTTGAGGACCAAATTATTCAAGCTCAAAAGAAGATAACTTTCCAACCAAAGTATCCCTATTGACAGAAGTGTTAGACATTGTTCTTAGCTTATTAGTTGTAGTAGCCTTCATCTTGTAAGCCGATGGCAAAGCTCTCAATTATTTAGAAACAATCTCATCTTCTCTTAGAGATCCACCACAACACTCAATTCCCATAGCAATTTCATTAACTCTTTCCATAAAAGCAATAATCCTTTCATCTTCTTCCATTTTCAGGTTCTCATACCTCACCTGGTAACCGTCAAGTTTAGCAATTTTAACAATAGGTTCACCTTCATTCAGAGTCTCCAAATTATCCCATATAGCCTTTGTAGATGATTGGTTAGTTAATCCCATTATTTGTTGATCATAAAGTGCACTCAAGAGGGCTTCTCTAGCTCTACAGTCATTTTCAATGTTCTTATCCAAGTCTGCCAGAGGAGGGTTTCCAAATGCCGGTTTCTCAGTGATCTCTCAAATCTGTTTCCCGATGCATCTCAAATGAGTCTCCATCTGAATCTTCCATACTCTGTAATTTGTTGAATCAAGCTTAGGGGTGTCTCTCTGGAAAATAGCCGCCGATGAACTATTAGTTTCCATAGGATCTTCGTCAAGTGGTTAAGCTTCTGCAGAGAGGACCAAACTCTGATACCAATTGTTAGGATAACCTGTAGAAAAATGAGAGGGGGGGGGGTGAATTAGCTATCAATAGATTATGAAACTTTAAGCACACAAAACCTTTTTTATATTGGAATACATAAACCAAATACCGGAATAACAGATATAACAATTAAGGAAAAACATAAATCACAGAACAATTATCAACCATCCACAACATAGAACACCATGATTTGTACGTGGAAAACCTGGTAAAGGGAAAAACCATGGTGGGAAGCCTACCCACAATCAGATAATACTTCTGTAGTAAGTATGTGATAACAATAAGAGGGGCTTGCACATGCAGGAAGGCCAACAACCTAGAGCGCACTGATCATCACAAAGGGAACCTCACTGACTACAAAAGAAATGCAGACTACAATCCATAAAGATGAATGAACTAAAAGAATAGCATCTCCTATGCCTAAGTACAGTTCCGGTTAAGCTCAATACCAGAGGTATTAAACCTCTTACACAAACCCAATTTAATTACCTATGATTGACCAAAACCTTTGCATATGATTACAACTTTATTCGCACACAAATAATCCCATAACCCACATAGCACAATCTACAAAGAGATCTTACATCATATTTATACCAACTCGAGACCTAAACAATTAGGTCGGCCACCTAAAAGATTAATACAATAATTCTATTATATAATCCCACAAACCAATGATAAACTAAGTCGGCCTAAGACCAAAACAACATAAACCAAACAATAAATCCAACCGATAACGCATCAAGAGCATCAACCAACACATTACATAAACCATTCCATAACCTATCAGAATAAGACCAGACCTAAAATAGGTCACCATAAGCCAAATGAAACACCATCGATCAACTGGAACATGAACATGATAACCTTCTAGAAGCCACACCAACACCACTTATCGGATTCATCAAAAGATCTTCAACAAAGATCTGCTAGTAAAACCCTTACCGGTAACCAAAAGGCTTATTAGAAGAAATGATAGCATCCAAATCATCAAATCCCAAACCAACTTAATGTGATACGCATCAGGAACACATGAATAACCAATCCAAACCAATTTCACAAGCCATAACATACCAGAGAAGATCTCTAGATCAACATCATAAACCAACCACTCTACTAAAACTTGGTAGATAGAAAAACAACTAGTGTTGACATCAATGAAACATATAATCAATTCCTCCAAATTTCCAACAATTAATAGGAATAAAAATAGCAGTAGAGTGGAAAATAGCAGATCTGAATGTTTATGGAGATTCTCAGTTAGTCATCAATCAAGTGAATGATGATTATCAGACTAAGGATGCAAAGTTAATGCCATATAAGCGTATGGTAGATGACTTCAAGATATATTTTGTCTCCATTCACTTTGAACAAGTGCCTCAATTGGAAAATAAAGTAACTGATGTTATGGCAACGATTGCCTCTCTCCTTGAGATACCTGAAAAACAAGCGCGTTATGAGTTTTTGGTTGAGAAAATATGCACTCCTGCATATGAAGATCCACAATCCTATGTTATATATCATTTGATTGGACATGATTCTCCCTTGTATAGTGATATTTATACCTATTTGAAAGGTAATACCTTTCCTCCTAGTTTATCCAATAATAAAAAGATAACCTTCATCTATAAATCCTCTCGTTATACCATCATTGCTGACACCCTATATTGATGAGGTCTTGACAATACTCTCTTTAGGTGTTTGGAGCATGACGGATATCAAACCTCCTTGAGAAAAGTTCACAAAGGCATCTATGTGACTCACTCAAGTGATCCTACTTTGACTAAGAAGCTCATTCATGTAGGATATTATTGGCCAACTATGGAGATATGTGCACATAAATTTGTCATAAAATGTAAGAAGTGTCAAATTCATGCTAATATTATACATGCACCAACAAAAGAGTTGCAACCTTTAGCGCCTCCATTTCCCTTTTGTTAGAGGGGACTCTACCTCATGGGTAAGATCCATCCACCATCCTCCAACGGCCATAAGTTCATCATAACCACCATCAAGTATTTTATGAACTGGATTGAAGTCATCCATCTTACTACTATCATGGGAAAAAACATCTCCTCCTTTATCTTGAATTATATCATTTGTCACTACAAAATCCCTCTATCCATTATCATTGATAATGGACAACCTTTTAAAAAAGGGATGTAAAAGAAATCTATGACAAGTTCCATACTCAACACTGTTTCTCTACACCTTACTACCCACATGGCAATGGACAAGATAAGGCTTCCAATAAAACTATTTTTAAGATATTCAAGGAAACAGTCATTGAAGTTGGTCATGATTGGCATGTCCAATTAAACCATACTTTATGGGCTTATAAAACTAATATCCACACACCCACTGATGCAACACCCTATTCTCTTGTTTACATATCTAAATTCCTCTTTCCCGTTGAGTTTGAATAGTCATCTCTTAGAAATTCATTGAAGGGAATAATATCATATGAAGATTACCATGTCTCTAGGTTGCAGGAATTAGAATTGTTGGATGAGCGGCCACAAAAGGCTTTCAATCATTTAAAGGCTTATAAAAAACACATGTCTACAAGTTATAATCATAAATTTAAGCATCAAGTCTTTTAATTTGGTGATCTTGTGCTCAAGGAGAACCCCATAAATTAGCAAGATCGAGAAAAGAAGGGAAAATTTTAGCCCAATTGCCTAGGTCCCTATGCTATTGTAGTTGCTTACGGATCAGGGGCATATCAACTATCTACACCCAAAGGTGAGTTGTTGGATGATCCGATCAATAGTATGCATCTTCGTAATTTTTATACCTAAACTTTTCAAAAACCCTAATGCAAGGATAAAGGAAAATACAAAAAATCATACAATTAGAAAAAGTGCAATAAAAGCAAGTGGTGAAAACCTGGAAACAAATCCTACTTGTGATAAATTATCCCTTCTATCTATTTGGATTTTAGGTTCTCATCCGTATCCATAATTATTGTGAATACTCATAATAAAACCTCGTACCCACATCTATCTAATCATATCACGATATTCGTAGCTATAACCTATCCAATACCCATTGTGTATATCTCATCAATAGAATCATATCATGGCTTGTGACATAGTGCTTTCATACACCTATCTTATCCATTTAATAATAAAGGTCATCCACATTTCCAAATCCATCCACTCATAATAAGTCAATTATTTTTTAGACTAGGGGAAAATCCTCGGCTTGATTATAGAATGGGATACTTGAATGTCACACTTCTGAGGATAAAAATATGGATTCTGATATATGAATAACAATCAACATAACAACAAGCCTTAAAAAATTCATGACATGGACCATGGAACAATGAAAACAACTGTATCATTAGAAATTGATTTACAAACCAAATCAAAACAATGACAATCTACATCAAAAAGCATCAAATGGGATGAGCGTATTTGTTTTGGCAAGAAAACATATCTATGGCATAGAAGGTTCAATGTTTGTGTCTTGATTTTGTTAATCTCATTTCCTACGCTACTCGAGGATGTCTAAGACTAGAAGAGCTATGATGGGGCAAGGTTATTTTCTTTGATTGTTGCTTGTGGATTATTCTTTATTAATGCATACACCCATCTAAAGACATGGTTGGCAAAGGATCATTGAGGACATTATGGGTTTATATGTGAAAGAGGATAATCCTTGTATGTTGATGCAAGGCATACTTAGGTCATCTTGGTCTTATTATACCTTGATTCTTGTATTAAATTGCTAAATAAAATCTATGTAAGGAATACTCATGTCATCTTGGTGTAATTATACCTAGGTGCTTGTATTTTCTTACAACATTTTAAAAATCTCAATGGTAAAATAAAGCACTACCATAATATGCTGAAAAAGATGACAAATCATCCATTTAGGTTAGATAATTTACATTTCATTATCCATTCATTAGGATATCCCTTCATTATTATATAGGATCAACAATTGGTATGTGAAAATAAGATTGAGTATACTTGGACAAAAAAAAACAAATTGCATCATGTTCATCATTTAGGTTCATTATTATCATTTAGGATTCATTGTTTTCTTTTTTTTCATTTTAATCATTCTTATCGTTTAGATTCAATTAGGATTATCCATTCTTAGTCTCATTTTCATAATTCATCATCATCATACATATGACATGTTAGATACACACATTTTAAATATCATCACATACATTATTCGTTCATTTCATCTTTTATCCAGAAATGCCTATTTAGATATTACATATGTAGATAACATTTATCAAATGCATTGCATATTATCCACCAATTATCATTATATTTCTATAACCTCATCATAATCATCATGAATGGAAACATCCTAATAGAAACATTCATCATATATTGATACATGTCATAAAAATCATAGGCATGGATAGGAATCATTATAAACATTAATCATGTATATAATCAACATTCTGCATATAAAAAATCAGCATCATAATAATTTCATATAGGAAATCATAACATCATATCATTATGGATCATCATAAGTATCCATAATCATGATGGAATAAAAATATAATGTAAATCATCACAATAATCATCATAGAGATCATCAATAATATGCATGGAAATCAAATAAACACATATAGAGTCCAATGTCCATCTGCATATCATAAACATATCCAAGTATATAGTGATATCAAAGTCATCAAAATATACAGTCCCATATAGTACAACATATGAATCAAGTCTCAAGGACTAAGAGGCACTCACTCTAGAGGGTGTTGGTCTTTGATGCCCTAATACCCGTCCTCTATCATCATATGGTCCTACTCCTGGGTCACCTCTCCATAACACCTGCACTCTCTATCTGGGCCCATCGTGAGGTCCACTGTGAGAAGGGAACATAATTGTTGACTCTCTGAGCTGGGGGAACAAAATCTTCATATAGCCTACACCAATATATAATCTCCTTCCCTGCCTATACCATCTCCCTAATAGTGTCACTATGAAGTCCCTGGGTACCTACTCAATATGCTCAAGCATACTCTCAGCTCGCTCATATCACTCAATAGTTGTCTCTATCTAGTGTAAGGGCTTGAATCTAAGCCTGCATCTATGTAATCTGACCCTGCATTTGTGTAATATGAGCTTGTAGCTGAGTAATTTGACCTCTCAAGGAAGCAATATCATCTAGTTGTCCCCCTGATGGTTGTAATTCTAATTGTTGTTGTGCTTGCACTGGGTAGCTACCTGTACTCCCATAACTACCCTCTACCTCACCAAAGGAACATCATCCTTTGAATCCTCCTCCTCCTCATATCCCCCATAACCACTAGGACCACCAATCTCCTCAATACCTCTACCTCCATCTCTCCCTCCAACTCTCCCTCCATCTTGATGAGCCAAAATAATGGATCCATTTTGATAGATATTTTTCATAGAATTCCTGCTTAGGTCTTGTGTCTGGATAATATTTGGGTCAAAAGACTTTCCTAGTTGACGCCTTTTTAAAATTTTTTGGAACTGATACCTAAGGTTGTTATATAATGATTTTTAAATGGTTCATCTATGCAAATTATCTAAATCAATCTTAGAATGTGGTTTAATTTATGTTATGTCAACATCAATAGATACACATGCTTTTGTGCACATTAACACTATGATGCAGGGTCAACCAAGATGAAAGAAAGACTAAGCTGGTGGTTAAGAGGATGTTAGGACCCGGAGGCAATTGAGAGGTGGGGGGGGGTGAATCAGTTGTTAATTAATTTCAACCCAAATATAAATTAATCAAACTTGATACTTAATACTGGTGAACCAAACATAATGTCAGTTAACAGATTAGCAGTTAATATTAATACTGGTGAAACTCAATGTATATAACAGAAAGAGAGACAACATCCACAACACATAACACAGAGATTTGTACGTGGAAACCCTATAAGGGGAAAAACCACGGTGGGAAACCTTACCCACAATCAGATGATACTACTGCAGATAGTATGTGTATACAAATGGGGTGCGTACATGCAGAAAGACCAACCGCCTAGAGCTCACTGCTCAATCACAAAATAGGAGTCACACTGACTACAATTGGATGATTAAATCCAATGATAATTTATTGCTCAAAGTAGCATCTCCAATGCTGGATTCAGTATCGGTTAAGCTCTGATAATCTCCTTCTCTATGGTCTGCTCAAATGATCTTCAATATTCGTACATACCATGTGAAGAGGGGGAAAAGACTTGTGAGGTGGATTAGTTAATAAGCATGCAAATCAAACATGGAAGCATATGAAACCAAAGACATAATTTGAAATGCATGAAAACATGAATAATGAAAATGTATATACCTGACACAATCCTTTCACCTTCTCCTTCAGATGGAGCTTGATGAAGTGAAGGCGCCCTTGGATGATACTCCACTTGATGTGCTCCTCTTGCTTGCTTGATGTGGATGGCTCTCCAATGTTGTGCACAAGTGAGATGGATCTTGGAGGATGATGGAAATGAGATGATTAAGTGTGGATGTAGGATGATTTTGACATGATAAGGATGCTAAAATGATTTTCCTAGGCTCAAAAGGGCAGCATAAGATTACTGAACTTGGAGATGAGGAATGGAGGGATGGAGTCCTCAATTTATAGGAAGAGGGGAGGAAGAATGGATGGCTAGGATGGATTCAAGATGAAGGGCTAGGATTGTTTGTGAGCTCACACAGGGCCCAAGAGAGGGTGTGGAGACCAAGAGATATGCCTTAAAGACATTTCTTGTCTCCACACTCCTCAAGGTACATTGGGGAGACTTCCCAAGGTACCTTGAGAAGAGCAAAGTGCATTGGGAAGACTTCCCAATGTGCCTTGAGAGGAGCAAGGGATGTGACATTCCTTGAATAATGGGGAGGGGGAATTTAAAATTCTCCAAAAAGGGATAATCATAGGGATTGGAGGAATAAGAAGGAATCAAAAATTCCTTGGGAGAGGAGATGCCTAGAGGATTGTGAGATTTTGAAAATCTCACATTCACCTAGGAAAATAGCATTAAAAGCTAGTGGTTGGATGAAAGGGACAAGGAGTTGACTTCGTGGCTAATCATGATGATTAGCCATTAGCAACTCATTAGGAGGGGGATTAGAGGAAATGTTAGGTGGGATTAGGATTTGTAGGAGGATTTGACTAGGAGAGAGAATGAGTGGAGGGAATTAAAAATTAAAGAATAAGGTTAAGTGAGTTTAGGGAGTTTCTAGAAGACTTTATTAGGTTAATGATGAATTAAGAAGATGGTTTGTAGGAATCATGTGGGTTAACTAATTAATTGAAATTAATTAGCCAAGAGGAAGATTTGTGAGGATTTAATCTTTTAGAAGAATAAAGAAAGGGATTGATTTATTAAATAAATCAGTCACATACTATAGTGACAATATCAATTATTTTAATTAATATTGAGGAGAATTTGAATTAACATAATTAATTAATTAATTATGTGAGGAATTAAAAATAATTATTTTTAAGTGTCTTCATTTTGCCCCTCTTTGAAGCGAGGTGTGATGACGCGTTGATTAAAAGAATAATCTTGTTTGATTCGATTGATAAGGTCTAGATTCAGTCCGATTTCAGGAAGGATACATCCTGTATAAGACATGATCAGATCACAACGTCTGGTTTCAGGAAGGATTCATCCTGTATAAGACATGATCAGATCACAACGTCTGGTTTTAGGAAGGATTCATCCTGTATAAGACATGATCAGATCACAACGTCTGGTTTCAGGAAGGATTCATCCTGTATAAGACATGATCAAATCACAACGTCTGGTTTCAGGAAGGATACATCTTGTATAAGACATGATTGATCACAGCGTCTGGTTTTAGGAAGGATTCATCCTGTATAAGATATGATTAGATCGTCTGGTTTCAAGAAGGATACATCCTGTATAAGACATGATCAGAATCAGAATTAATTATGTGAGGAATTAAAAATAACTAAGATAATTATTTTTAAGTGTCTACATTTTGGCGATGTGTAGAAGATAGAAGAAGAAAAGGATGCCCTAGCATAAAGCATGGGAGGTGTATGCCCCCTCGAGAATTTTTTCAAAAAAAAGGATGAAAAATTCTCAAAAAAAAGAGAGAAAGAAGAATCAGGGTGGAAGGGATAAATGAGGAAAAAATATGAAGCAGTCGCGAAGAATTTGGAAGGAAGAATAGGAGAGGCGAGACCGCGGGGGAAGATGGGCCCTCACGGGGGCCCATATACGCCACAAAGGACCCAATGAGGGGTCATTGTATCATGACGAACATATTTTCCTCTTTAGATATATATGTATACATGATTTGATTGGTGACAGATGATGTGTAGCATTTATTGTGATGGATTATTTTTGTTTGTCTTATGATGTCATATATGGATGCAATCATGGATGTGCTATGCTGACCTATTTTGTGATGCAGAGTGGATACTTATGTATGTATGTTTATGATGTGTTACTGACATAGTTTTTGGATGCAGGATGAGTGTTTTTAATGCTTTATGTATAAATACACGTGTGTGAATGATTTATGATGCAATCTAAATGTAATGCTATATGGATGAGTGTATCTTTTATTTATGTGATGCAATTTTATATGATGTGAATGAATTAATAAAAGAGGGAATATGCCAATAATAACACAATGATCTTAGATATAAGAATATGGAATAGATGGGAAGTGGTGGAAATTGAGAACTCCATGGGATTATTGAGTTTAGGATTTGATGGAATGATGGTGAGATTTTGTGCACAACAAATGTGGAGAGCCAACCTAGTTTGATGTTGCCCTGAGTGGTTTGCACCACTGATTATAGAAATCAGGATGCCATGAGAAACCCAGGGCATGGACTGACTCTGTAGACAAACGGGAATTTCCTGCACACAACAATGCAAGTGTTAAGAAACACTAATACAAAGTTGTGGGTTCGTGTAAGGAAACCCTCAAACACACCGATACCTCTTGTACATGAGAAGGTGAGTGTTGATAAACATTAGTACCAGGTCGCTGGTTTATACAAGAGGGATCCAAAACATGCCATACTATGAAATATGCCCCAGTATGTGCCTATCATAATGTACCTAGATATGGAAGAACCCAGGCAGTCGTAAATAGTGGCAGTCGTAGGGCAAAAGATGCAAGTCTATATGAAAAGATCTAACAAAATCTAACAAGTCACTTCCTTGCGACCAAATGATACCTCTTGCCAAGAGTAGAACTAGGATGAAGGATTAGGTTGCTAGGTAAGGGAAGGGGCCATCCCTAGGGCAAAGTGGGATTTTGGATTAGGCAAGTGATTCTATGGTTTTGGAGAGTGACTTGTGGACTTGGGATTGTTTCTGAAGACTTCTTGAAGCTTACATAGAGGCATAAAAGTTCAGCTTGATGGGACATTCCTTATTCATGACTCAGGTGAAGACTCATCATCATACACGTGTTTTATTGGAAGGCGAGAGGGAAGGAATGCTGCAAATGGGAGGATTAGACGGAGAGTGATTTGTAGTGTCGACCTGATAGACAATGGATCCAGTTATATACCTTGGCGCCTGTATGGAGGTTTTCACCAAGGTACTTGTCCATAGCGCCACAAAGTGGTTTTCATTGGTGGACGAATTGTTTTTCTTTCTTTTTTTGATTTTTTAATTTTTTTGTGTCATAAGGCGCTTGTTTGCCTGGTTTTCACCAAAGTGACGATTTTTTCAGGATCTTTTTCTCATTTTTTTTTATTTTTTATTTTTTCTTGATTTTTTTGACAATTTAAGACTTTCTGAGGACTAAGCATAAATTCTTTTGAGGTGCATGATATTCATTGGATCATCCAAAGGATCACCTTCAGGAGTAGCCAACTGATAAGCTCCTGATCCATATTTTGCTATGATTACATATGGTCCAAGCCAATTAAGCTCAAACTTGCCTTTCTTTTCTCTTTCTTGTAGATTTTTCTGATTCTCCATGAGGACAAGATCACCAACTTGGAATTCCCGAGTTCTGAATTTTTTGTGATAACTCATATGCAAGTGGTTCTGATATACCTGGAGATGGTTCAAGGCCTTGAGGCACCTTTCATCTAATAATTATAGCTCTTGTAAGCGGGAAATTCTATATTCTTCCTCTGGTAGGATGTTTTGCAGTGATACCCTTAGGGAGGGGATCTCGATCTCAAGGGGAAGGATGGCTTCAAAACCAAAGACCAGGGAATAAGGGGTGGCACCTGTGGGGGTGTGGATGGAGGTGTGGTAGGCCCATAAAGTGGGATGTAGTTGGAGGTGCCAATCACGGTCAGCTTCATTGACTGTCTTTTTGAGGATTTTGATTAAGGTTTTATTAGAAGCCTCAGCTTGGCCGTTGCCTTGGGGATAATATGGGGTGGAGACGATGTTGGATGTTGAATTTTTGGCAGAGTTCTTTAACATCCTAGTTTTTAAATTGTTTGCCATTATCTATGATGATAACTTTTGGGATGCCATATCGGCAGATTAGGTAGTTCAGGATGAATTTGGATATTTGCTTGTCGGTGTTGAAAGTAAGAGGGATAGCCTCTACCCACTTGCTGAAGTATTCGGTGGCGGTGATAATGAATTTATGTCCATTGGAAGATGAAGGGTGGATTTTCCCAATGAGATCGAGCCCCCACTATGAGAAGGGCCATGGTGTTATAAATGGCTGCAATTCTTGTGATGGTGCATGAATTTTGTCGCCATGTTGCTGGCAAGGGATGCATTTCTTCACATAATTATATGCATCTACCTTCATTTTAGGCCAGTAGTATCTTGTTCTCAAAAGATTTTTAGCCAAGGTGAGCCCACTTGAGTGTGCCCCATAGATACCCTCGTGTACTTCGCGTAATGCCCATTCTACCTCTTGTTTATCTAAACACCTTAGGAGGGAACCATCGAAATGCCTTTTGAATAGGATGTCTCTGAGGATGGTGTAACGAGCATATCGGCGGATGAAGGTTTTTTGTTGGGTTTTTGTGAGAAGTGGGGGAATGGTGTTGTCTTTGAGGAAAGCGAAGGTTTATTGGTACCAAGGGGACTCAGGACCAACGAGAACACACACCATTTCAAACTCTGGTAGGTCATATGCTGGTATAAATAATTGCTTGACCAAAAACTCACACTTCTGACTATGTGTTGGCATTTGAAGGAGGGGGCCAATGGTGGCCATTGCATCTGCAGCCCTATTGTTTGTTCGTGGGATTTGATTAAATGTGATTGTTGTGAAATGTTTCTTAAGATCTTCAACCATGGTACGGTAAGGAAGGAGTTTATCATCTTTTGCCTGGTACTCATCATTGACTTGTTTTATAACGAGCTGAGAATCACCATAAACTTGTAACTCCTTTATTTTATAGTGGATAGCTAGACGCAAACATGTGATGAGTGCCTCGTATTCTGCTATGTTATTGGTACATGCAAAGGCTATCTATATGATCTGGGGATGCCATCTCCTTGAGGTGTGACCAATAATATTCCTGCCCCCGATCCATTTTGGGTGCAGGAGCCATCAAAGTATAATTTCCATGTGGAGGATGTGGAAACAGTCATAATGAACTCATTTGGTAATTATGTGAGAATAGGATGGTCACCTAGAAGTGGAGCTTCAGTCAATTGATCTGCAATAACTTGTCCCTTGATTTCCTTTCTGTCTACATATTCGATTTCAAACTCACTTAGGAGCATGACCCATTTGGCGGTTCTACCAGTGAGAGCAACTTTTGACAAGAGATATTTAAGTGGATAAATTTTAGCAATTAATTTTGTCTTGTTGTTTAGCATATAGTGTGTGATGAACACTAATGCCAAACATGCTCTTTCAATGGGGGTATAATTGAGTTCATATCCTACCAGTGTTAGACTGATGTAGTAAATGGCATGTTCTTTCCCTTGGTTGTCTGTCTATGCCAATAATGCCCCAATGCCATTGCAGTAGCACATATATACAAAATAAGGAGTTTTCCAGGAGTAGGAGGCATCGACACTGGAGGTGATGCTAGATATTCTTTTAGTTTCTCAAAGGCCCTTTGGCATAAGAAGTCCCATTTGAATTTCGTGTCCTTGCACAAGAGGTATGCAAATGGATGGCACTTATCTGCTAGTTGTGAAATAAAATGTCTAATAGATTGGAGTTTTCCCTGGAGACTGCGCAGTTGTCTGAGAGTTTTTGGTGGAGGCATTTCCATGATAGCTTTTACTTTTGCAGGATCAACCTTGATGCCTCTATGGGAAACAATGAATCCTAATAATTATCCCGATGTGACTCCAAATACACACTTTTTGGGATTCAGGTGTAGTTTGTATTTTTCTAATCTTTCAAAGATCTGCTTTAGAATGGGAATGTGTTCTTGTCTTGTCTTAGATTTTCCTAGCAGATCATCGACATAGTCCTCCATAATTTTGTGTATGAGGTCATGAAATTTTTTTGTCATGGCACGTTGGTATGTAGCTCCAGCAGTTTTGAGACCAAAAGGCATAACCCAATAATAGAAAGTACCCCATGGTGTTGTGAATGCGGTTTTATGTTGATCCTCATTTGCTATCCTGATTTGGTTGTATCCAGAAAACTCATCCATTAGCGATAGCATTTCATATCCTGCTGTAAGGTCCACAATCATGTCTATATTGGGGAGCGGGAAATCACCTTTAGGACAAGCTCTATTTAGATCTCAAAAATTTGTGCAGATGCGGATGCCCCCAGTAGGTTTGCTGACAGGTACAATGTTAGAGACCCATTCAGCATAGTCTATTGGTTTGATAAATTCTGCGTCTAACATCTTTTGGAGTTCCGCCTTGACTAGGAGTGCAATATGTGGGTGCATTTTGCACAATTTTTGTTTTATAGGTTTTGCATCTGGGTGGACGATGAGATTGTGAACCACCAAGGCAGGATCCAACCTTGGCATATCAGAATAGGACCATGCAAAATTGATTTTTACCTCTGTAAGGAAGTTGATGAAGTCTTGTTTCTCTATTTCTATGAGGGATTTGGCAATGAGAACATTTTTCGGAATGACTTCGATGCCCATGTTGATGTTGTCTGTTTCTTCTATTAGAAAATTTGATTTGTCCTGTGGAAGGTAACCAATGGTAGGGAGGTCAAGTCCCTCATCGTCAAGTGCCTTTTCCAAGTTTTCACTTTCAGATACGCCCTTTGTTTTTATTTTTTGTTCATCCAAAGGTGCCTCAGGGAGGTTTTCACTTAGGGAATCATGTCTTTCCCTTTTATTATCTTTTTTGTGGCTAAGGGCATTGACCTAACTACCAAAGTATCCCTTTTCATGTAGTTGAATACCCTCGATTCTGTTCCAATCTTCTAGGTTTCGCACCATTAGGAGAGCAATGAGAGCATTATCATCGGCACAGATATCTAAAGTGGGTTTATCTTGTTGGCCCCAGTCAATGAGTTTAGGATGGATAAGATGTAGCACGTGTGAAGTGGGAGGGGTTACGGGGGTGATGGTATTGATGTAAGTGTCAAGGAAGATATCTTTCTCATATTCATAAGGTATTTTGTGGAATTCCTCTTCGCCAAGGCTTTCAATATCCGAAGAAGGACTAGAAGGGGCACCAGCGATAGTAATCTTAGGCACCGGGGTGTACCCCAAGCCTCTACTGTATCTGTAGGAGATAGGATTTATGGGTGCTTTTCTTCCTTTCTCCTTTGGTCCCAGGCCATGTCCTTTGTAACCCATTCTTCCAACCATGGCAGATGCTTTTGGGTACATTTTTTTGGATATTTTTGTTGGATCATCATCCTCTTCCTGGTACAACTAGGAAGAGACATCTACTTCAAGGCTCTCCTCATTAAGTGGGCCCCATTGCTGGAAGGTGGTATTTTGGCATTGCATGACTGGTTTTGGGTCCTTTTTGAGATCTTTTGGTTTGCCAAATGACTTAGGAGAGAGAGGGAGGTTGCCTATTAATAAGACATCCTCCAATTTGTATTCTCCACAACCATTGTCAAAGATCTTGATTTGATTATCTGGTTGGGATGATGTGGAGGCAACATTTGATGTGTCAGATGGAGGCGTTGGTGAGGGTCTATTTAATGGGCAATGATATGGATGGTTTTCCTCTAGGAGTTTGCAATACTAGAAGGGTTGTGGATCACTTTTTATAGTTATCTCTCTTCCATTATAGGGGAATTTGATGCATTGGTGATAGGTGGAGGGTACGGTCTACAAGGAATGAATCCATGGCCGCCCGAGGAGAATGTTGTAGGGGAGATCAAGATCTAGTAATTGGCAAGGGGTTTCAATTGTAATGGGGCCCACTTGAAGAGGTAAGGTGATCATGCCCTTTGAAATTCTTTCCACATCCTCATATGCCTTTATTGTGATCCTTCCTGATGTGTCTATCAGATCCTCAGAAAGTCCCAATTGTTTTATTAATTTGTATGTACACAGATTAAGCCCGGATCCATCTTCTATCAGGATACATTTGACCTTGTGCTTGTGGATAAGAGCTTCGATGTGCAAAGGATTGTTATGGTCTTCATCTGCGGGTGCATCTTTGGAGGTAAATACAAGGTGCTTCTGGGTAGAAAGGTTTCCAATGAGGGCTTGGAATTGGGTGGCGTTGATGTTATCAAGAACACGTGATTCAAGAAAGGCTTGTTCCAAAATTTCTTTATGGACCGGGGAAGTTTTAAGAAGTTCCAAAATGGAGATCTAAGCGGGGGTCTTCCCAAGTTGGTCCAGGAGGTCATATCGGCAGGTGGAAGACATGGGCAGGGGGTTTGGTGGGGGAGGGACTCCTTGGATGGTGATTTTACCTCGGCATGTAGTTACATTGCAGTCATTCTGGAAATGGGAGGTGGAAGGCGTGGTGCCTTGAATGACTATCCTAGCAGGATTTGATCTGCTTTAGGAAGAAGGAGGATTAACTCCTTGGATGGTTATGACATTCACATGAGTGTCTACAGGTTCAATGCGACCTACTAAAAAATCAAAGCTGATTATGTGATTAGCGTAGTCATAACCCATTGCATTAGATGATGAGCCTTTTCCTTTATCATGCTTCAGGAAGGGTTCCTGGTACATTTTGAATTTGTTATTGTTATTACCAGGTTTTGCATTTGCTACTTCAATCTCACCTCTATCAATGAGATCTTGTATGTAGATCTTCAGTTTCATACACTTTCGTGTATCATGTCCCTTGATACGATGGTATTCACAATATTCATTTTTATTATACCATCTTGGTTTAGGTTGATTGGGGTCAAATGGGCGAGTGATTGGAAAAACCACTACACCTGCGTGGACAAGTTTTTGAAACACCATTTCAATAGGCTCAACAAGAGGAGTGAAGTCTCTTGGGGTCCTGTTATTTGATCGGGGTGGTCGTCCCTGGATTGAGACATTGTTGTGAGGTTTTTGGGATTGATTTTGATTGTTTTGATTATTTAATTGATGATTATTAGTGGTGGATTTTGGGGGAGCGGCCACGGTTTGGACCTTCTTTGCATCAGTTATACCATCATTGACCATATTTTTGTTTTTAGACCAGAATTTTGGCTTGTCGTTATGATAAGAGGGAGAACTTTGTGTCGACTTCTAGTAATGTTTCAAGGTTCCTTCCTCCATCAAGACACGTTTGAGGGCGAGGCCCTTATCGGTTAATTTTTGGAAGGATTTGATACATTGGGATATTAAGGGTCTTGAAAGTTTAGGCACCAAGTTCTTTTGAAATAGCTCAATTTGATGTTGTTCTGGCATGTCCCACTGGAATTTTTTGATAAGATGTTGTCATCTTTGTAGGAAATTGGCAAAGCTTTCTCCGGGCCTTTTTTTTGTATTGCATAGGTCCATCATAGAAACATCATTAACCATGTTGTAAGCATAGTGGGCCACAAATTTTTCTACCAAGTCTGGAAAGGAGACAATGGAACCTCGCGGTAGAGATGAGAACCATGCGAGGGTGTCTCCCGTGAGACTCTTGGGAAAGATTCTGTGAAGATAAATGTCACTATAGGAGACTTCTTGGCATAAGATGTGGAATTCTCGGACATGGTCATGGGGGTCTCCTTTGCCTTCATACTTGGTGAATTTGGGGATCTCAAATCTCGGGGGATAGGGTGCAACTGATATAGACGGGTCGTAAGGACAAGGGCAAAAATCTTCGAATGAGTAAGTTTTCCTTTTATTAGTCCTTTGTTTCATGTCCTTGATGATATTTTTCATGTCTTGAATTTCCTTGATGAGGTCTTGTTGTGGATTTTGATAATGATGAATTGTATTTGCCCCAAGAATTGGGTGAGCCAAAGAAGGTGCACCACCACCAATGTATTGATATGATGAGGAGGCGAGAACGTGGGATGTGAGGACCGATGCCGCAGGGATTTGTGTGATAGTTGGTTGTGGTCCACAAACTGTTGTGACGGGATTGAGTATGGCTCGGATGAAATTTGCAACATTGTTGGCACGAAGGGAAGTTTGTGGAATAGAAATATGTGGTTGAATGGAAGGAGGTGGTATAGAAGTGTGTTGGAGAATAGATGAGATCAGATTTGATAGTGGTATAGATGGTAAGGAGGAAGAAGATGGGATGGAGACCACGGTGGGAGGTGCCGCGGGTGGCAGTGATTGAGCCTAGATGATTGATGGGGCTGCAATTGATTGAGTTTGAATAATAGGTGCAACACTTTGTGTGGGAGTGAGGTCTCCTTGTGGTTGTTGGGCGAGAGTGGATCTATTAAATTCAGGTGGAATTTGAGCTCCATTTTTAAGGAGAGTTTTTAGAAGTGCAGCAGGATTGTGTTGAATAAACTTTTCCATCATCTCTTGGTTATAAGAATCCGCTAGGAAAGTTTGCACTTCCAGAGAGAGTTCATCTTGGCTAACCATGTTAGGATTTTGGCTTTGATCTTGATTGCTAGGTTGCCCACTTTGTGTAGGATCTTGCGTGGGATCTTCATATAGGGTACTAATGTCTGGCATGCCATATTGTTGTTCAACCATCTTTCTCTTTTGAGATCGAGTTGTAACCATACACGAATAACCTTGGAAAAGTGTGGAGGGGGAAATTTGTGATGAAAGGACTTAGCAAGATATTTGTAGAATTTTGGATTTTGTCTTTTATGACAAGGGATTTTGTTGATTGGTATGGTTCTTGGATTAGAGCCCGGATTTGATTAGGATTTGACACCTTAGTCCTTGGATGAGGATTTTAGGTGGTGGATGCAACCACAAGTAACGTGATGGCCAAGTTGTGTAGAATTTAGACCTTGGATTGATGATTAAAAAGCCTCTCTTATACCAAGGGTTGACTAATGACCCTAAGCAAAGTAAAGACGTGAGTTAAGAGTCTTGATCGACTCAAAAGGATTAGGAAAAAGGTACTTGGAGAGGATTCCCCTTCAAGCATGAGAGCCAATTGATTAATGATGAGGTCTAAATGTAATTTCACAAGGCATGTAACCTTAACACGAGGTTAAATTGGATTAGAGGATGATTGGATTTGAATTTTGATAATTGATTTGATAGTGGAGGGAGATTGATTTGATGTGCTAAGTCCTTGGGAAATTTGAGGATGATTGATGGAGGAGGTATGGTAGTGATGGATTAGAAGAAACTTGATGACTAGGTTGTCTTTGGCATGAACATGACTTAAGGATTTATTCAAATGGCAAGTTGTATGAAGGGATACGACCACCCTGATTTGGATGATAGTAGGTATTTCAAAGGACAAACTTGAATGTTGATGGAGAGGATGAACTCTTAGCTTCTCTCTTGGGCTTATGAAACATGGGACAGACGGAGTTTTGACGCAATTTTGGACTTTGTGTGGGTAATGACTTGGACAATTGTTTGTGTCTTGACAAGTGTTTTTTCAAAGTGTTTGGGGATAGTGATGTGTTTTTAGTCTTCTCTTGGCAAGTATGTATCAAACAAAGAAAACACAATGATCATATGCATATTATCTCAAAGACACTCATGCTCATATACAAAATTCTTAAGGCTGGCAAGGACAATAGTCATTGGATCCCAATCAGTTTCCCAGCTACGCTTACCCAGAGTGGACACTTAGATGCTTGACCCCACTGGCTCCCCTCCACGCCACTCACTTCTTGGGGCAACTAAACATCAATTCCCTTGAAAACTCTCATGGCGAACTTTGTGTCTCTACTAAGGTCCCTAAAAATATGGGCGGCTTCAGAGGTCCGACCTCCTGCACCAATGACTAGAAGGTTTTTGGCCACTATGAACAAGGTGTTTAGTAAGTCTTCCTGTTAGGAGCTACCCTTCGAAGTTGCGCAAGAGCAATGGAGGCATATAGCCCAAAAAAGCACCAAGAACTTAGTAGTCATGCAAACATGATTGAGATCTCTAGGATCCTACTAAGCACCCAATGTGAGAGTGAACTCTCATATAGCCCCAACCATTGACCCTTTCGTAGTCAATGGCCTATTTATTATAGTGAGTTGGGAACCCCAGGTCTGAGTGTACTCACTTGGGTCATTCCCCTCTTACCTTCTCAAAGAGAAAGTTGGGAGGGAAGGCCCGCTAGAGGTAAACATGCAATCAAACAAGAAAAGGTTGGAGGGTCTAGATTTCTGATCGTCTAGCTAGACGAGAGCATACTCTCCTACCTTTACGTTTTTCTTAAAGACACATAAGACAATGGTTCATTCCATTTTAATTAATATCTAGGTGCCTAATTTAAATAAATGCACAATGTTTGGTCGGATTTCTTAGGCAACCTGCAAAACAACTTGATTAGTAGTTTGAAAAATGGAGTCTTCAACAAGCGTCCTGCAAAAGACAACAAAATGACAAAAATATTAATTTTTTTGAATTTTTGGGAATAAGTAGAAAAAAATGAATAAAAACTTTTTTACTAATGACAAATGTGGATTTGGAGGAAAATTTGATGGGTAAATGGTGTTTGACTAGGTTTTTGCTACTTTCCAAGGGATAAGCAAGCAAAAAATGGGGATTTTGGAGGAGAGATGAAGGAATGGAAAAATTTATCCAAGAGGGACAAAGAAGCAAAAGTTGGAGATGGACAATATGGGAAAATTTGGAGGTGATTGGATAAAAGGGGAAGGAGTTATGGCAAACCCTAAAAATAGAGGAATATGGATTTTTGGCTTCAAAAAGTGGATTTTGGGATAAGGCCCCCAAGGAAGGAAATGTGCAAAATGGCAATGTGGGGGGTCTAGTGAAGTTTGGAGGAAAATGGAGTGAAGATAAAGCAAATATGGCGAAAAAATAGAATAAATTTTATTTTTATTTTTTAATTAAAAAGCAGATAACAGATAGAAAAGTGCCAAAGGTCTGGATTTCTGATTGTCTAGATAGACAAGAGCATACTCTCCTACTTTCAAACTTTCCACAAACAAAAAAGACAATGATTCATTTATCCCCCTAATTAAGCCTAAGTGCCTAAAAATAAAAAACACAGTGCCTAAAAATTTCAAATTTGAATTTTTACAAAATGAGGATCGCGTAGGAACAGAAATGAGGATCGTGGAGAAATAGAAAAGAAACATAATTTTTAATTAATTCCTACGGTCAAACAGATTATTTAAACAAAGCAGATAACAGGAATTCAAATTTTCACAAAAATGCTCGTGCTGAAATATAGAGCCGCCAAAGTTTTTTTTCTTTTTTCTTTTCTGCAGTCGCGCTATTCCAGAACCTGCGTCTCACAACTCACAAAAACTCATAAAAACATTAGTTCTTAGGGATGTGGGTCCCACCGGGCATGCCAGAATGAAGAGGGGAAAAAAAATTGTGAGGTGGATTAGTTAATAAGCATGCAAATCAAACATGGAAGCATATGAAACCAAAGACATAATTTGAAATGCATGAAAACATGAATAATGATAATGTATATACCTCACACAATCCTTTTACCTTCTCCTTCAGATGGAGCTTGATGAAGTGAAGGCACCCTTGGATGATGCTCCACTTGATGTGCTCCTCTTGCTTGCTTGATGTGGATGGCTCTCCAATGTTGTGCACAAGTGAGATGGATCTTGGAGGATGATGGAAATGAGATGATTAAGTGTGGATGTAGGATGATTTTGACATGATAAGGATGCTAAAATGATTTTCCCAGGCTCAAAAGGGCAGCATAAGATTACTGAACTTGGAGATGAAGAATCGAGGGATGGAGTCCTCAATTTCTAGGAAGGGGGGAGGAAGAATGGATGGCTAGGATGGATTCAAGATGAAGGGCTAGGATTGCTTGTGAGCTCACACAAGGCCCAAGAGAGGGTGTGGAGACCAAGAGATATGCCTTCAAGACATTTCTTGTCTCCACACTCCTCACGGTACATTGGGGAGACTTCCCAAGGTACCTTGAGAAGAGCAAAGTGCATTGGGAAGACTTCCCAATGTGCCTTGAGAGGAGCAAGAGATGTGACATTCCTTGAAGAATGGGGAGGAGGAATTTAAAATTCTCCAAAAAGGGATAATCATAGGGATTGGAGGAATAAGAAGGAATTAAAAATTCCTTGGGAGAGGAGATGCCTAGAGGATTGTGAGATTTCGAAAATCTCACATTCACCTAGGAAAATAGCATTAAAAGCTAGTGGTTGGATGGAAGGGACAAGGAGTTGACTTCGTGGCTAATCATGATGATTAGCCATTAGCAACTCATTAGGAGGGGGATTAGAGGAAATGTTAGGTGGGATTAGGATTTGTAGGAGGATTTGACTAGGAGAGAGAATGAGTGGAGGGAATTAAAAATTAGAAGAATAAGGTTAAGTGAGTTTAGGGAGTTTCTAGAAGACTTCATTAGGTTAATGATGAATTAAGAAGATGGTTTGTAGGAATCATGTGGGTTAACTAATTAATTGAAATTAATTAGCCAAGAGGAATATTTGTGAGGATTTAATCTTTTAGAAGAATAAAGAAAGGGATTGATTTATTAAATAAATTAATCACATACTATAGTGACAATATCAATTATATTTAATTAATATTGAGGAGAATTTGAATTAACATAATTAATTAATTAATTATGTGAGGAATTAAAAATAATTAAAAATAATTATTTTTAAGTGTCTACACCATGTTACAATACCACATCCATATATCGTTACCTTCCTTCTACCTATTACATCATCTCACAAATGAGATCTTACATATATACCAAAACCTAAGACCAAATGTGTAGGTCGGCTAATAAATAATATTACAATTAAATCAATTACAGATAAATCAAGATGCGATGCATCATGTCGGCTTGATACAATTACAACAATATACAATTGATTAAATCATCTCCATAACGTGTCATGCTGATCTGGAATAGATAATGCATGCTGGTCCATAACGTAGACCAATTTGTCGATAACAACAAATATGTCAACCCGATTAGACCAATAACCAAAATACCAAAACCAAGTGTCCAAACCATGTCTTCGACATAACCAAGTGATCTCCAGATGATAACAAGTCATCCTCAGTGTCGGTGAATAATATAACCTATCGATGAACAATATACCGATGACTATGCATAAGTCACTGAACTTGCCAGTGAACATAATGTTCCGGTTCAACATAACCAAATATCTTCAGAAGGATAAGTGTTGACATCAATGACAAAACCAATGCAACACATCCATAATACCAACAGAGGAACATCAACATGTCGCTACGATACAAACCCAGTCAAAGTGAAGATCATAACCACTTGATCGCTTCCTCAGCAGAGCGGTTTGTGGGACATTCATAATTGTTCCTAGTGGAGCTTAAATCCAATAAGGAAGTCGTGCTATATCTTCTCAGCTGCAAGACAGATGTTGTTTTGTTTTCCTATGCTGACTTCTTCTTTAGTATAATAAACATGTTTGCCTATTGCTTTGGGACGTGGGTTGATCAGTTAGGAATTTGTTATAAAGTTTCCTTATAAATAAAAGGTCTCTATCTCCTCTCAAAGGACACAAAATGACCATAGGATTTGTAATATCCAGTTTTCAGACTTATGTATTTTGCAGTTAATTTGGAATAAAGAAGACAATGTCATTCTGAGCTTATCAGTTGTTATCTAGAGTTCTGGATATACTCACTTAAGGGGGCCCACTTGGTGAGTAGTCCCTTTGTGTTTTTCAGTTAATTTCCATCTTGCAATAGTTTTTGTTTTGACATTCGACTATTTTTGCAGCCACTAGAAACGATTCCCGTGTCTATTCTTGCAGCCACAACAGGAAGAGTAGTTCCTATCCGTTGGCCAGAACATTGTTTTTGATTAATGTAAAAGCAGGTTTTGAAGGGAGCCCAAAACCCTATTCAAGCAAGATTAAAACAACAAAACCACGAGAAATAGAGAGAAACAAAACAAAAGGAAAAAACTAGCAGAAAATCGAGAAAAACCTACAAAAGCCCCTAAAAGCCAGCAGGCCATCCAGGAATCAGATTTTATCCAGGGCTTTAGCCAGGGTGCTGCTAATTTCTTGCAGCTCTTTGATGTTGTCTTTGAGGTTGGGAGGGTCCTTGGCCACAACAGCCACAACTTTCTTGATACTGGCCCTGGTTCTCTTAGTAGTTTGGCCCGCTGGGGTAGCATCACCAACACTTCTAGTCTGGATGGTCTCCTTCTCCAGGTCAAGGTCCACAACCGGTTTAGGAGTATGGTCAAAGGCCTTGGCAATGTCTTCCAGGTTTTTGGTTATAGCAGAGAGGATACTTGGGATAATTCCCATCAGATTTTTCATCACTTCTTTTCCCTCTTCCAATGATTTTACCTTATTCTCCATTTCCTACTTCCTGTTAGTATGCTCTCTATTTTCCTCCTCCCTCTTTTTATCCAAATTTATCCCTTGCTTCTCCAGGTTTTTCAGGGTTTCGTAAGTCCGTCTATCAAAATTCATTCTGGCCTCTGAGAGCTTCTTGAGATTATCGAGGATAAGCCCCTTGCCAGCACTATCCTTAGCCTTGCTATCCCCTTCCTCAGCCAGGTTCTTCTCGGAGCATTTGTTTGTTTCCTTCTCAGAATTAACTTCGGTTTCCTCATTATCCTTGGGTGTCGTCTCCTCCATCAGATGACTATTGTCCTTACCAGGGTGATCACTTGGAATAGGGCTATCTTGACCAGGCTCAAAATCTCCACTTTCTTCCTTGTTGCCCAGTTCCTCTTCCTTTCAGCTGTCTTCTCCATTAGAGTCATCTGTCTCCATACCACTGCTTTCCTTGACAATGTCCTCAGTTTCCAGCCCGGGGGAGCTTTTCCTTTTCTTGCTGGATGACGCCTTCTCCTTGCTAGTGTCTCCCTCTTCCATCCTCCTTTTACCAGGGGAGGCAGAAATCCGCTTATTTTCCTGCAGAGTGAGGGTTTTGCAATGTTCATAGATGAGCTGCAGGAGCCCACAGTGGAGAATTGGGCTGGAAGGGTTCGTCATGTGCTTGTTCAGGGACCTGGAGAGGGATCGAAAAAGGTAGTAGGACAAAGACACTTTTTTGTCGTGTCTAAAATGGTTCAAGAGCACGAAGTGGTAAGTGTGGGCCCTGGAGTAGCGGCCTTCAACCGTAATATACTCCATGATTGCATTCAGGACCCAGCCTCACAACTTCTTGATGTTTGCAGCATCGTAGTAGCCCCTGGTCACCTTGCTGATTTTGGCTTGCTCTTTCTCTTTACGCGGGAACAGGGTAACAACATTGTTGGAGACCTTGAGGTCTTGAAAGAAGTTGAGCCCGGAGTGGGGCATACCAGTTATAGTAGAAATAAGCCCAGCATCCAAATTAAATTTAACTCCGTAAAGTTTAAAAGAGCCATTAGACTAGTTTTCAGAAATCTTGGAAACAACAAGGTTGACCCTACCTTTGTCGTAGTCCTCAAGATTTTCCATGAAGCTGGTAAGATGGCCCTTCTCCAGCTTTGCCCAGACTTTAGGCATTGCTTTCCAGGTCGACGTGTTGTCAGGTTCTTCACGTCTTAGATCTCCTCCCATTTTCAGATGCAGGATGTCGACTCTGTTTCTCTACAAATTTAGAACTTCTTTCCCTTTGCAACTCAAATTATCGCCTTGAGTAACCCACAAAGCGTGCGGCAATTTTTTGGAAATAGTGGGAGATCTGCCACGGTGCCAGGTAATGATGGCCTTTCCAGCAAGGCGTGAGTGGTTCTTTTTACTTGTCATGATTTAATTGTCCTTCTCTCCCCATATAATGGTCCTTTCTGAGGATCTCTTTGATGTTTAAATTGAGATCATCCTTGTGCCAAATCATTTGAATGTCAGAATTAACTCCTGCATTTGCTAAACAGTCAGCAACACTGTTTTGCTCTCTGTAGGCATGTCATACAATAATTTCTTTGAAACTGGTGATAATCTCTCTAGCTTTCATGATGATATTCTCAATGGACCAAGAAGGCTCCGATTCCCCCCTTAAGCACTTAATAATATTAAGTGAATCCCCCTCAAGCCAAATTTTATCATAATTGAGATTTTTGGCTATAATTAAAGTATGCAAGGTAGTGGAGGCTTCAACAAAATGGCTAGTTTGATTTCCCAGAGGACCAGCCACTACCTTAAGGCAACTTCCAACAAAATTCCTGATTATGCCCCCATATCTAGCTTTACTCGGATTTCCTTTAGAAGCCCCATCGAAGTTGGCCTTAATCCATCCCTGCGGGGGGAAATGCCAAACAAGACCTTCTTTGCCTTTCTCCTTACTAGTAGTGGTGGAAAGGTTCCATCTGTCTTTGAAATCCTCTTTAGTAGCAATTCCCTGGTCAGTGCCATAGAGGCATTCAAAAATACTCCTATAGATTTTGTCAGCAACCACTTCAGGAATAGCCCTTTTATCTCTGAAAATCCTGTTGTTTCGCTCTTTCCAAATATTCTAGATGACAATTGGCTAAGTAAGTCTCCAGATCTCCACAATTTTAGGATTAGAGTTAGGACAATGCCATTGAAGCCAAGTGTCACTGAGAGAATTTGGGAAGACCCAGCTCAGGTTCCACCTGGACATGATGATTTTCCAGATATCATGGCTAAAAGAGCATTGATTGAGAATATGGCAAGCTATCTCTTCTTCCCTGTAACAAAGAGAACACATGTTAGGAAAAATGATGCCTCTTTTATGAAGATTATCCAGGGTTAATATTTTATTTTGGGAACTAAATTCTTATTCCAAACTTAGCCCAGATGGGGGTGGCTTCCTCTGAAACATTATGAATAGCTACAACAGATGAAACAGAGTATTTCCCATCCATAGTTTTCCCCCATATTAGAATTTCATCTTTTTTGTCTCTAGGGATTTTAGCAGAAAGAGCAATCTAAAGGAACTTGAGATCTGGGCTCTGCAGGCTAAAGTCAATCCAATCCCCATTATTCCAATAATCTCTAACCATTTCACCATACCTGCATTTGAAGCTATCTTTCCAATCTTTGATGATAGGGATATCCTCCAGAGGTTTATCCAGGATCCATCTATCTTCCCAAAATCTAGTTTTCCTCCCATCCCCAAGGTTCTAGGTTCTGCCAGCAGCTACCCATCCTTTAGCAGAATGCACTACATTCCAAATGGCAGATCCATCAATAGAGAAAGAATTGTCAAAGAATTCTTCCTCAGAAGGTTGCATATAGAGGTACTTGTTTTTCCAAATAGAGTTCCATTCTCTTTCCTCCCCTTTGAATCTCCAAATTTGTTTGGTTAATAAAGCTTTATTCATGGAGCTAATACTACTTAAGCCCAGCCCACCTAAGGCCTTAGGGGTACAAATGTTATTTCAGGCTATAAGGGGGATTCTATTTTTAGCTTCCACTCCCGACCAAAGGAACTTTTTTTGGATTCTTTCAATAGCTTCTACAAACTTTGAGGGGATTTCAAACAAGCTAAGAGCATACAAGGAAGATTTTGGAGAGTGGCTTTGAGCAAAGTGACTTTACCAGCTTGACTAAGAACAACCCCTTTCCAACCAGCAAGTTTCAGGTTGAGTCTATCAATTAACTTATTCCAGAAGGAATCCTCAGGCTTGAGATAGAAAGGAAGCCCCAAATAGGTAGAAGGAAACTCAGATATGTTACAACCAAGAATCCTGCCAATCCTAGTTTGCCTTTGGGTTGGGGTGTTAATGAAAAATAGAGAGCTTTTATCCCAATTGATTTTTTGACCAGAGGCCGATTCATAGGTATTTAGAATTATTTTCATGTTTTTGGCTTCCAAGATGGTGGCTTCCCCCATGGTGATAGAGTCATCAACAAATTGTTCATGAGAGCAAACAACGTTGGAAGAAGAGGGTTTCAGACCCTTAAGATTGTCTTCTTCCACATTTTTAAGGATGAGTCTGCCCAAGCATTCAGCAAGAATAGTAAACAGGATGGGGGAGATAGGGTCTCCCTGTCTAAGACCTCTGGAGATTTTGAAGAAATTAGATGGGGAGCCATTGACAATAACAACAGAGGAGGAAGTTCCCATGAGTTGAGAACAGAGCTGGATAACTTTGTCACCAAAACCAACTGATTCCATAATCCTGAGGAGAAACTGCCAGTTTACTCTATCAAAAGCTTTTGCCATGTCTAACTTAAGGAAGAATCCCTTTTTACTCGCCACTTTCAGGGAGTGGATATTTTCGTGAACAGAGAACATTGTTATTCAGTAGCAGTTTCTTAAGTTACTTTCAGTTGCAAATTCTGATAAAGTATTAGCTCATCATGTTTTTTCATATTTAATTCAGAGAATTTCCTTTTCCGGCAGTAGGATAGAATGGTTGCAATTTAAACTTAGTGCACATACAGTGCTGGCCCATTTCAAGTTTACGTCCCTAGTTGATAAAGTAAATGAGCCTTTTCTACAGGAAAGCTAGTTGTTCAGTAAGGATTTCCAATCCCCGAATTTAGTTTTTATAACCTATTTTCCATTCCATTTGTGAGGAACAACATTTTTGGCATCGTTGTCGGGGATGGTGCCAAACTAAGAACCTGTTGTAACCATTAGTTTTAAGCTTTCTTAGTTTGCTTTAAGAATTAGCTCTTATAATTCCTTCATCAAATCTGTATGTGTGGAAGAAGAAGAGATGCATTAGGAAGATTTCTTCCCTTGTATTCCACTCGTGACATAAGATCAGATCAAGCACCAGAAGTAAATCCTTTTGTAAAAACTTTTGTGCGAATCAAAAACCAAGGTGTTTTGGTTTGTCAAAGGGAGACCTTGACTTCTTAAACGAACCCCCTGAGAATTTTTTTTACCTTTGGTTATTTATCAAGAACCAATGGCAAAAAATCCTCCACCTCCGCTTGCAAACCCAATATTTGAGTTTCCTATTCCTAACCAACATGATAATGCAAAATTGAAGAATATACCAACCTCCTCTCTTCCAAAGTTTTATGGCTTGGTCACAAAAGATCTAGATACGTTTTTGTTCAAATTTGACATCCTTTGTAGAAGTTATGACTATACCACTGCTGCCCATAAACTCAAGTTATTCCATGCTACTTTGAAAGAAGCTTCTCTTAGGTGGTTTATGAGTTTAGGTAGAGATGTAATCACTACCTGGGATGAAATGAAGGAAAATTTCTTGGAGGTGTACAAAGATTATTGTAGGGGAATGGATCAACATGGTGATGATATCTTCTAGATGACACAAAAAGAAGATGAGAGAGTCTGGAAGATTATCTTGAGAGGTTTTTGTTCAGTGTCAGGAAATCCAAGCACAACACCTTGAGTGAAGAATCCTTGAAATTGATTTTTCTAAGGGGAATCAATGAGGACTGTGTTTCTCATTGGACCTCATGGGAGGAGGATACATTACTCAAGTTTAATGGGACGAAATCAAGAAGATCTATCAAAAATATTCCAGAGCTTCAGCCAAGAAAGGAAGACACTATAGGCCTGACTCTTCAACAACAAAGGCATCTACAACAGTTTCAAGGATGGAGATAACTCATCTGCTAAAGGACTTTAAAGAGGATATTATTAAAATTATGGCTACTTAGTTGGATACACTTCAAGAAAAGAATAAGTATGAGGAAGAGGAGGCCATGCTTGGTGAGTTTTGTCCTTATTGTCGACAGAAGATAAAGGACTACAAGTGCAAACTCCTCGCTAAAATTGACAGCTAATAGGATCCTCCAGATTTCAAGTCAATCTACGGAGATGATGAACAACTCTTATATGTTGCATAATGAAGGCCTTGGCCTCCAAGACAAGGTATGCCACAAGATCCATTATCTTTTTCTGGTCCTTATATGAACTTTAATACACAAAATAATCAGTTGCAACCTCCATATTCCCAAAATTTTGGGAATTATACTCCTCAGTCTTGGAATAGCTCTCAAAACCCTTGGCCCAATTATCATAGCCCTTCCTTTCAGTGGAAAAAACCACAAGGGAATTGGTCACCACCTCAAGGTAACTGGAAACAACCACCGCAATGGTCAAACCAGTCATCAGGTTTTCTGCAGCCACAACAATAGTCCCAACAACCGACTTTAATGCCACCAAATCCTAATGCTACTCCACCCAAGCCAACTCAACTACCAACATAGCCTATGCCAAATCCAAATAAAAAACCTTAGAAACAACATCAGGTTTATTCAATCGATCCTAATCAATATCCTATATATTCTCTTAATATAAGTGATATTCACTTACAGTCAGGAACAAATTTTCCTGCCCCATCTCCTCCATTTATAACAAAATTACCATCTAAGGAGATTTCTCAAGATACTACACCTGATCAACTTGAAAACCCTAAGCAAGTACCTCAATTTGAGACTTCAAGCACACCTGTTAGAACACCTCCATTTTCTCAAAGATTGTAGGTAGAAGTGTCTAGGCAGCAGGATGACATAGCTTTTGATCTTATTGATCAATTAAAATATATATGTGTAAAGATTCAACTATTTCAAGCTATTAAGGATATTCCCATATATGGAAAAGCTATTAAGGAGGCATGTTTAAAAAAACCTGGATGGAAGAAGAAGGACCACAAAGAGTACATGTAGTAGGGAAACTGGCTAATATTATGTTAGGAAAAGTTATTATCCCTAAATATTCTGACCCAGGTAGTCTTGTTGTGAAGGTAGTAATCAATGGAACTCAAATTAAAAATTCCTTGATAGATTTGGGAGCAACCATAAATGCAATGACCAAGGATGTGATGCATCAACTTAGTATTACTAGTCTTAGATCTACCCCAATAGTCTTTCATCTTGCAGATAGTTCCACTATCCGATGTGATGGGATGGTTAAGGATATTGTTGTCACACTAGATTCTTGGGAACATCCGACTAATTTTATGATACTCTCTCCTAAGGCAACATTGGGGGGGATATCCAATCATTTTGGGAAGACATTGGCTTGCTACAACTGATGCATACATAGGTTGTAGATTAGGGGACATAGCCATTTCAGATGGTATCACTACTAAAACTCTTTCACTTTATTCTCTAGCACAACCACAACCTGATCAAGAGAAACTAGTATGGCTAGATATAGGAGAAGAAGCGGAGGAATTTAATTCTGTTTAGCAACTTATCATGTTGACTAGGGAACCATTCATAGAACTCCAAGAAGATGATAAGGTACTCTCTAACATCATAGGAAATCATTATGGAGTAGCTTAACAGTCATCTGGTATACCAATATGTCATTTGCATACTCTCCTTTCATCCACAACTTCTTTGGATTCTCCTACAACCATAGATATATTTCATACCTTACTACAGTAGTAAATACAAACCTCTTGTTTATTTGAAATATCTAATATTGAGTCAATCACTCAAGTAGAGGTTTCTTCAGGAAGGAACTTGAATATCAATAGTCAACATACATCAGACCAAAGGTTGTCCTTAATAGAACTACTCAAGACCCATAAACAAGCCTTTGCATGGGATTATCATGACATGAAAGGATTGGATCCTACATTGTGTACTCACAGGATTTATATCAAAGAAGATTGTAAACCAGTAAGACAACCTCAACAAAGGATTAATCCTACATTAAGGGAAATAGTCAAGGAGGAATTACAAAAGTTACTCAATGCAGGGTTCATTTACCCTATTTCAGACAGTCAATGGGTATCTCCTCTAGTTATAGTCCCTAAGAAAGGAGGTAAATGGAGATTTTGTGTGGACTATAGGGAGCTTAACACTGCTACTAAAAAAGATCATTTCCCACTTCCATTCATCGATCAAGTATTGGACTCTCTAGCAGGAAAGCAATACTTTTCATTTTTGGATGGGTTTAGTGGTTACAATCAAATCAGAATAGCTCCCGAAGACCAGGAAAAGACAACCTTCACTTTCCCTTGGGGAACGTATTCCTATTCAATTCTTCCTTTTGGTCTGTGCAATGCTCCTACAACCTTTCAGAGGGTTGTCCTCAGTATATTTTTAGATATTTCCCATGATTGTATGGAAATTTACATGGATGATTTCAATTCTTATGGGGCCACCTTTGAGGAAGCATTGCAAAATCTTTCCAAAGTGTTACAATAGTGTGAGGATCATAATTTGTCCCTAAATAGTGAAAAATGCTTCATGATGATGCAAGAAGGGATAGTATTGGGGCATCGTATTTCTCAGTCAGACATTCAAGTTGATCTAGCCAAAATTGAGGTAATACTTAACCTTCCTGCTCCTACAAAACAAAAGGATGTAAGAAGTTTTTTAGACCATGCAGGGTACTATATGAGATTTATAAAGGACTTTAGTAAGATGGAAGGACCTCTATATTCTCTCTTAACACAGAATGTTGAGTTTGAATGGACGCCAACATGTGAGGAGGAATTTTCTAAACTTAAGGGAGCCTTAACCCAGGCTCTTGTGCTTAAAGGACTTGATTGGTCTCTTCCTTTTCACATTCACATAGATGCATCATATTTTGTAATTGGAGCAATCTTGGGGCAGAAACAAGGATTTTTGGAGAATGCAATTTATTATATCAACAAAACTTTGCAGGGACCTGAGCTAAATCATACTATCACGAAAAAGGAAATGTTAGTTGTTATCTATGCCCTCAACAAGTTCAAACACTATATCACTAGCTATCAAATCTTTGTTCATACTAATCATGCATCCATCAGGTACCTTATGAAAAAAAGTTCCATTTTAGGTAGGTTGGCATGATGGTTATTTCTCATGCAAGAATTCAATATCACTATCATCGAAAAGCCAGGTAAGGAAAATGTAGTGGTAGACTTTATGTCTAGACTTCAAACACAGGATGGTCCTGAAGCCATTGATGATTCCTTTCTAGATGAGAATTTGTTTTCAATTAATGTGAATATTCTATGGTATGCTGACATAGCTAACTACTTAGCAGCTAGCAAGATCCCTCCCTATTTTTCACCAAAATAAAGAAGATTACTGGTAGAAAAGAGTTTCAATTTTTCATGGATAGCAGATTGCTTATTCTATACAGGGCCAGATCAAGTTATGAGGTGATGTGTTAGAGAAGATGAAACTTATGATATCCTTCCTGCCTGCCATGATGAGCCTTGTGGAGGTCACTTTTCTGCCAAGAGAACAACTCTAAAGATACTGACTACGGGATATATTGGCTGACTGTGCATAAAGATGCAGTCAAGTATATCGGGAAATGTGATAGATGTCAGTGAATGGGAAGACCAACTTGGTCTGATGAGATGCCTTTGCATCCACAAGTGGTTGTTACACCATTTGACAAATGGTGGTTAGACTTTGTTGGGCCAATTAATCCATCCTCAAATGGTAGGTCATACATTCTTGTGTGTATTGACTCTGTTACAAAATGGGTTGAAGTCAAAGCATTCAAACATGCAAGGGATAATAGGGTAGAATAATTTTTATATGAGGAGATCTTTACACGATATGGAGTTCCTAGAGAGATTGTGACTAATCAAGGGGCACAATTTACTTCCACCTTGATCACCACCCTGGTCAATGAATATAATATAAGGCATAGGAAATCCACTCCCTACCATTGTCAGGCAAATGGGCAAGCTGAAATCACCAATACGGAAATTGAATCTATATTAACCAAGACAGTAGCTCTTCATCATAAGGATTGGTCTAGTAGGTTGTTCGAAGTAGTATGGGCCTATCAAACCACATGGAAAACCACTACAGGATTTACACCCTTTGAAATGGTGTATGGGACAAAATCTATGATGCCTGTGGAATTTGAGCATAAGACACTTATAACAACCATAGCCTTGGATATGACTCTGTCTGTAGCACAATAGGAAAGACTCCTACAACTTAATACCTTGGATGAAATCAGAAAGTCATCCCTGCAACACACATAAACAATTCAGAATCAAACTTGTTGGCTTCTTGTTGTCTTTTTCTTAGCTGCTGGTTTTTGTGTTGGTCTTTTGCAGCTGTTTTGTTTCGTCTCTTTCATGCTCATCTTTCATAATGTAATTGGGTTTTGGGTCCCTTAAAACCTATTTTTACTTAATCAAAAACAATTCACAATCAACGTATGAAGTGGCGTGATAGATATATAAAAGACAAAGCATTCAAGCTAGGCGATTGGGCCCTTCTCTATGATTCAAGATATAAGGACAATTTGGGAAAACTGCAGACGCACTAGTTAGGACCTTATGAGGTGATTGAAAAATTCTCTAATGGTTTAGTACAATTGTCCATAATTGATCCTATAAAATTCAAATTGTTTGTGAATGGTCATCGCCTGTGCCTCTATCATAAGCCTCTTTCCAAGGAGAAATTTCTACAACAATTCACTACTCCAGAAACTGCCAAGATTCCTGCAGCAATAGGCGGCGGTCTTGCCATTTTGCCTTCTTCCTAAATCTTTGTTGCATACTCATAATAAATACTTCCATATTCAGTGGAAGTACATTTTTCCACAATAAATATTCCATTTCCAATTTCACTCATTCCCTTCCACTCCCGTCATTCATTTTCACCTCGCTTGTCATGCATAGTGGATCGACTTCCTACATAATAAATTTCTCCGACTACAGTCATTATGGAATGATATCAGGTACACTCATGTGTATTTATTTTTGTTACATACATGTAATTAAACCATATTTCATATCATAATGATATTAGCATAGTGTCCTTTTCAATCATCTTCCGCATGTGTGGACACCTGTTAAACCTTAGGTTGGGGGGGGGAAGTACGATGTGAATTATTCTCATGGATAATTCTTATGTCATCTCAAATTGAGTTTAAATTTTTAAATTTTTTTGGTTTGATGTGATATTATGTACTCTGTTCCTTTTGTCTACCTTGAGTTATTTTGGAATTGCAGCTGGGTTTCGGACAAATAAAGCATATTTCTTTTGAAAGTTGCAGATTGGGCATATTTCCGCCATTGGTGAGTTGAGAGTTTCATTGTTACGATGGGTAGTCCACTAGTTGTCATGAACCTACAGTCCATGATATACTTCTACAAGACCAAGATTGTGAACCAGAATTCCACAATAGTGGGTGGTTAGATTATTTTCTGAAGCTAAATCAATTTAAGGAGGAGGTTGCAAGAGAATTCGCCTACACATTTTCCAGATGGAGAAGCCCAGGTGAAAGGATTAAGAGTTGTAGCGACAAAAGAATGGATTGTGGAAGTAACTAGGTTGCTAGAAGACGGGGAAAAATACCCTAGATCAAAGGATGCAGGAAGTGCGAGAGCAGAATTTACACGACAGGGAGACCCACCTTTGGTAATAGATAAGAAGGGGGCCAAACAAGAATCCCTTCCGCCTAAATGGAGAGAAGTAGTGTTATATGTCATGAAGTATTTAACTTGTGAAGGGAGATTCTCATGTTTACATTCCCATCATTTCAAGCTTCTAAGTCATCTATGCCATGGAAGAAGGATGAATGTTCTGAATATATTGTACAATCTTCTTTCCATTAGCGCAATGGAAACATGAAAAGGTATACCTCACTCTGTTTCTCATCATTATCTGATTAAGTTGTTGATTGAAATGTCTTTAAGAGATGTATCCTTGATGTCCTGGGATGAATTTGTGAAAATTAGAAGATTTAGGGTAGATAATGTGGGTCCAGCAGAACCACTCCCATCTCAAGAGTGGGAAAATTTTGAAAGACCTGGTCCTGCTATTGAACCCTCATCCTTTGAGATATCACCAAATTAAAATATTGCTGCAACAAAGGAACCCTCACAAGGAGAAGCCCTATTTGAAGCAGAAGAAGCCTCAACATGGGTTCCTTCACAAATCCTTCGCAAATCCTAATAAGAACTAGGGCTATTGCATAGAGGGAAAAGAGAAAAGAGAAGCAGATTGACACGAAAAAGAAGAAAGAGAAAGGAAAAAGTGGGGATTTAGCCTCTCTTGTTGCAAAGAAAAGAACCTCTCTTGTTGCAAAGAAAAGAAAAGTTGCAAAAATGGTTTCTCCTGCAACCACTGCAGTAGCTGAGGAAGCAACCAAGGAATTAGGTACAAGAAGTCGTCTTGCAACCACCAAAGAAACATCTTGGAGAAGAAGCAGTAGGCTTCAGAAAAATCCTAAAGATCAAAAGCAATCAGAGGAGCCAAATTTTAGCATTCTGGTTGATTCTCCAAAGCACGAGCCACACAGTCCTTACCACAATAATGTTACTTCATCCTCAACTAAGGATATTAGTGAGGAAGAAGATAAGGATGAGGAAGAAGAGTTGCAGAACCCTCATGAGCAGCTATAGGAAGAAGTAGGCTTTGATGGGCTTAACAGTTTGGCATCCGCTGCTAAGCAGATTGTTGAAACAGGAAGTGGGGCTGGAAAGTCAAAGCCTAAAAAACCTATTCATAGACCACCATCTTCTCTTACCAGTCATACAGTTGCACTCACCTTTTACCGAGAATGGGAAGTATAAAAAGAAAAAATGCAGAGGGTTATTGACCAACAAAAGAATGTTATTGAATAGAAATATGATGAGATTTCTTAGCTTAAAATTAAGGTGGAAATGGTAGCCACCATGGTACTGTAGCTAATACAATGCAGAGCGTCACCTCGAGTTTACTCCTTGTATTTGAAGGAACAAAATATTTGTTTCCAAATGATAAGAATTGTTAGGGATCTAAGCCCCTCTTTAAAGACACCTGAGGAGTTCTATCATGTCTACCAAACATCTCATACACCCATCAAGAATTTTCTCTGTGAATTTTATTTACATAATTACGCTATTCCTGATGACATTAATTGGAACCCTCTACTTTCCATTGGAGATATCCAGCTGAGAGGTCTCATGTGATGGGTTCAAAATGAATTTACAAGGGGAGATAAATTTAGATACGTAGGAA